>NC_091338.1:27911466-28030719 GCF_038502225.1 Cherax quadricarinatus
CTGCGCAATCACAACAACCTGCACAATCACAACAACCTTCACAATCACAACAACCTGCACAATCACAACAACCTGCACAATCACAACTTACACAGTCACAACAACCTGCACAATCACAACAACCTGCACAATCACAACAACCTACACAATCACAACAACCTACACAATCACAACAACCTGCACAATCACAACAACCTGCACAATCACAACAACCTGCACAATCACAACAACCTGCACAATCACAATAACCTTCACAATCACAACAACCTACACAATCACAACAACCTACACAATCACAACAACCTACACAATCACAACAACCTACACAATCACAACAACCTACACAATCACAACAACCTACACAATCACAACAACCTGCACAATCACAACAACCTACACAATCACAACAACCTACACAATCACAACAACCTACACAATCACAACAACCTACACAATCACAACAACCTACACAATCACACCAACCTACACAATCACAACAACCTGCACAATCACAACAACCTGCACAATCACAACAACCTACACAATCACAACAACCTACACAATCACAACAACCTACACAATCACAACAACCTGCACAATCACAACAACCTGCACAATCACAACAACCTGCACAGTTACAACAACCTGCACAGTTACAACAACCTGCACAGTTACAACAACCCGCACAGTTACAACAACCTGCACAGTTACAACAACCTGCACACTCACAACAACCTGCACAGTTACAACAACCTGCACAATCACAACAACCTGCACAGTTACAACAACCTGCACAATCACAACAACCTGCACAGTTACAACAACCTGCACAGTTACAACAACCTGCACAGTTACAACAACCTGCACAATCACAACAACCTGCACAGTTACAACAACTTGCACAATCACAACAACCTGCACAGTTACAACAACCTGCACAATCACAACAACCTACACAATCACAACAACCTGCACAATCACAACAACCTGCACAGTTACAACAACCTGCACAGTTACAACAACCTGCACAATCACAACAACTTACACAATCACAACAACCTGCACAATCACAACCTGCACAATCACAACAAATTGCATAATCACAACAACCTGCACAGTTACAACAACCTGCACAGTTACAACAACCTGCACAATCACAACCTGCACAGTTACAACAACCTGCATAGTTACAACAACCTGCACAGTCACAACAACCTGCACAATCACAACAACCTGCACAATCACAACAACCTGCACAATCACAACAACCTGCACAATCACAACAACCTGCACAATCACAACAAATTGCATAATCACAACAACCTGCACAGTTACAACAACCTGCACAGTTACAACAACCTGCACAGTTACAACAACCTGCACAGTTACAACAACCTGCACAGTTACAACAACCTGCACAATCACAACAACCTGCACAATCACAACAACCTGCACAATCACAACAACCTGCCAACAAAACAGAGACACTTGTTTTATGTGTGAGTGTGAAAGAGGAGTGTGTACAACACCATGTTATAAAGAGTTCCACAACTGCTCAACTTGTTGGGTCATGTCTGGTGACTCTACATGTGTATGTGTATATTATACAACAATAGCAATAAAATTTGTTTTTATTGATGGTTTGTGTAAACAAGTTTTGTAAATAACATAATGATAATAATGTTTGTGTGGCTACTGGGTTGCATTCAACACGTATATATATGTACGTTGTACTTTACTTTGGTCTCACATACCACATAAGTTGTTAGAAAAAAAATTAAAGAAGACAAGAAACTTTCAAATGGGAGTAAATTTAAGAATACTGAGTGACTGGCATTCACCGCTGTTTCCATACGCGGCTCATTTTCTGCAAACTTTACGCCCCTCTGTCTCGGTAAGTACTGATCGCAAGAAAAAAAATTGGGCGGCTGAAAACTATCAGCAAATTAATCTTATAATTTTGCTGAGAATTTTTTTTTCTTGAATATTTTGCGACAGATGAGACACTTCAGGGTTTGGGGTTGTGACAGTTAAAGGGTTAAATTGTTGTGTAAGACAAGATAGAAGACCAGGAACATCAGACACAGAATTCGTTTTGCTACAGTTTCTCGAGGGTCGTGAAAAAATAATTTTTGGAGTGACAGGAAGCGTAGTATGCTGCTATTTGATGAAATTCATAAGACATCTAGATACGAAAATGTTGTGTTAATGGGAGATTTTAACTTTAGACAAACTGATTGGAACAATGAGACAGGAAATTTTGAGTTTAGAGACTTTCTAAATACGGTTCAGTATTGCTTTTTAAAATAGTTTGTGACAGAAACAACTAGAGGAAACAATCTGCTTGACTTGGTTCTTGCCAACAAAGATTCACTAATTAATAATCTTGAGTTTAATGATGAGCTTGAGGAAAGCTATCACGAATCATTTAGTTTCAATATATCATAGAATTACCCAGATAACTGCAATCAAGTCTGTTTCAGATTTTTGCTTGGCCGACTTCATGGGGCTGAGAAATTACCTGGATGGGCTAAATTGGGATAACCTGACTGGGTCAGGTAGGTGATCTTGGTTGCCATTATGATGCTTTTTGGAGCACAATTAAAGCTGCCCAGACAACTTTTTTTTCAAGTAGGGAAATTAGATCTAACAAAAATTATCCCAAATGGAAAAACGATAGAATAAAACATCTCAATGGTCAAAAGAGAGGCATATATAGGTATATCAAAAGAGCGGATGAGCAGTTAAGGTATCAATATATTCAATTAAAGAGAAAAAAAACAGTAAGAAAAGCAAAAAGCTATTCTGAGGCTAAAGTCGCAAGGGATTCGAAGACTAAGCCAAAAGTGTTCTTTCAGGTATACACAAGTAAGATTTGGGACAAGATAGGCCCACTTAAGAGTGACTCAGGTCAGATCACTAACATTGGTAAGGAAATGTGTGAACTTTTCAACACTTACTTCCTCTCAGTTTTTACTCAGGAAGATACTAGCAAAATTCCAGAAAAAATAAATTACGTAGAACTATGCACGATTAGGGTAACTAGTGACATGGTCCACAGACAAATAGAGAGATTAAAGCCTAACAAATCCCCAGGCCCTGTTGAAGTGTTTGCAAAGGTTTTAAAGGAATGTAAAGAAGAACTTAGCACACTTTTGGCTAATCTTTTCAATATATCACTACAAACTGGCATAGTGCCAGCCAATTGGAAAATGGCAAATGTAATACCTGTTTACAAGGCAGGTGACAGGCCCTTAGCTTCGAGCTATAGACCAATAAGCCTTACTTCCATAGTGGGAAAATTTATGGAATCAGTAATTGCCGAGGCAATTCGTAGCCATCTTGATAGGCATAAATTGATTAATGAATTTCAGCACGGTTTTACAAAGGGGTTTTCCTGTCTTACGAATTTACTAATTTTTTTCATTAAGGTATTTGAGGAGGTAGATAAAGGTACTGAATATGATTTTGTGTATATAGACTTCTGTAAGGCTTTTGATAGAGTTCCACATCAGAGGCTATTGAGGAAACTTAAGACACATGGAATAGGAGAAGAATTTTTTTCCTGGGTAGAGGCATGATTGACAAATAGGCAGCAGAGAGTTTGCATAAATGAGGAGAAATCAGAATGGGGGCACGTCACAAGTGGTGTTCCACAGAGGTCAGTGTTGGGCCCCTTGTTGCTCACAATTTACATAAATATTAAGGCATGCAAAGAGTATATTACATTTATTTGCCTTATGTACACACTCCCATATAGGCTGCCTCTCAACCAGTGAACCGGGTGCTAAGGGTTTAACGATTCAGGGGGCCCCATTGTTAAATCAGTATCTTGGTTCAGCCAATCATATTGTGGGTCTGACAATTGCGAAGGTGATGTGGTAGTGCTTATGAGTCACTCTTGCCAGATTCATCCAGCTGCTGGTTGCTCACGGTTGTCCTCTCTGTCTTTAGGCTGTTTTCTTCCCTCTTGATTACTGTGATACAATTATTTTCCAAAATTTTGTACATAGTGTACATACCTGTAAATACCTATAATTGTATCTGGTGAAGGAAAATAGAATTTAAAGACTACTGCTATGTTTGTTTTCAAGCTCCCATTATGATCAGGTAAACAAGCCTTGATTACCTGAAACTGAAATATAGTGGCCTGTCTGGGATCTGTAGCTGGACTTAGAGCAAGAGCTGGAGCTTAGAGCTGAAGCTGGAGCAAGAGCTAATCTTTGTGTTGTTTAGATAGTTTGCTATCTGGTATTGCATCAGCTTGGCTATCATTTCCGATTATTGTGTGTCAACCATGTAATTGCTTCGCTATTGTGTGTCAGCCTTGCTATTGTGTGTGAGTATTCTGCATTCAGCTTTGCTATTGTGTGTCACCCTTGCTATTGTGTGTAAGTATTCTTCAGTCATATTGTGCATAGCTACTTGAGTGTGTATTGCAAACAGCATGTTACGTTGGAGTCAATCCCACCTATACTAGTCAGATGATTGATGTCTGAGTTGACTTTGTTAAACCTGCCCAAACTTTCTCTACAGCATTGTTGGTGAATTGCTCATTTTATTGGTATTGACTATCAAAACACTCATACTGCTGGGCGCCTTCGTGACATTATTAGTACAAAGTTGAAAGCTGAGGCAACCATTACACGTCAGATTGACATGTCTCCCTCTACAGGAGTGGTTTTAGTCGCAGATCTCTGCTTAGGTTCTTGCAGAATAATGGGAGAGACAACACCTGAACACTCAAACCAGCAGTCTCGAGAAGCAACAGGGCCTCGGGGTTGGCTAACGGCGAGTCTGCTTCACTGGCGCTTGAGTTAGCAAAAATCAATCTTGAGGAGACCAGAAAACAGCAAGCATGTGCTTAACAAGAGCTTGATAGAGAGAAGAAGAGGACGCAGTTTACACAAATGGTAAATGACCTTAGTTTGCAAAAGCAGTACAGCTTACCTAGAGTTTACCTGGAGACAGATCCGGGGTCAACGCCCCCGCGGCCCAGTCTGTAACCAGGCCTCATGGTGGATCAGAACCTGATCAACCAGGTTGTTACTGCTGGCTGCACGCAATCCAACGTACGAGCCACAGCCCGGCTGATCAGGTACCGACTTTAGGTGCTTGTCCAGTGCCAGCTTGAAGACAGCCAGGAGTCTATTGGTAATCCCCCTTATGTATGCTGGGAGGCAATTGAACAGTCTTGGGCCCCTGACACTTATTGTGTTGTCTCTTAATGTGCTAGTGACACCCCTTCTTTTCATTGGGGGGATGTTGCATCGTCTGCCAAGTCTTTTGCTTTCGTAGTGAGTGATTTTCGTGCGCAAGTTTGGTACTAGTCCCTCTAGGATTGTCCAGGTGTATATAATCATGTATCTCTCCCGCCTGCATTCCAGGGAATACAGGTTCAGGAACTTTAAGCGCTCCCAGTAATTGAGGTGTTTTATCTCCGTTATGCACGCCGTGAAGGTTCTCTGTACATTTTCTAGGTCAGCAATTTCACCTGCCTTGAAAGGTGCAGTTAGTGGGCAGCAATATTCCAGCCTAGATAGAACAAGCGACCTGAAGAGTGTCGTCATAAGAACATAAGAAAGAAGGAACACTGCAACAGGCCTACTGACCCATGCGGAGCAGGTCCATGCCCCCCCCGGATTAACCCAATGACCCCTCCCCCGGATTAGCCCAATGACCCACCCAGTATGGTCACCTCCAATCAAGGAAGGAGCACGGCGCCAGACCCAGCAGCACAAGCTAGTCAAGTCCAACTCACACCCACCCACACCCACTCATGTATTTATCTAACCTATTTTTAAACCTACACAACGTTTTAGCCTGAATAACTGTACTCGGGAGTTTGTTCCACTCATCCACAACTCTATTACCAAGCCAGTGCTTTCCTATATCCTTCCTGAATCTGAATTTTTCCAACCTGAAACCATTGTTGCGAGTCCTGTCTTGGCTGGAAATTTTCAGCACGCTATTTACATCCGCTTTATTTATTCTTGTTTTCCATTTATACACATCGATCATAACATCCCTAATTCTACGCCTTTCTAGAGAGTGCAGATTCAGGGGCCTCAGTCTATCCTCATAGGGAAGATTTCTGATACATAGGATCATCTTTGTCATCCTCCTCTGTACGTTTTCCAGAGCATTTATATCCATTCTGTAATACGGTGACCAGAACTGAGCAGCATAGTCTAAATGAGGCCTAACCAAGGATATATAGAGTTGAAGAACAACCTGAGGACTTTTATTATTTTACTTCTAGACATGAAATCAAGAATTCTGTTAGCTTTATTGCGAACACTAATGCACTGTTGTCTTGGTTTTAGATTACTGCTAACCAGAACACCTGAATCCTTTTCGCAAGCAGTAATATTAAGATCTACATTATTTAGTTTATATATGACATTTAGAACTTTGCATTTGCCAATATTAAACTGGGCTTGGCATCCCTAGTTTTGAAGGTTCTCGTTATCCATCCTGTCATTTTTCTAGCAGATACAATTGATACAATGTTATGGTCCTTGAAGGTGAGATCCTCCGACATGATCACTTTCAGGTCTTTGACGTTAGTTTTTCGTTCTATTTTGCTGCTGGAATTTGTTTTATACTCTGATGAAGATTAAATTTCCTCATGTTTACCATATCGAAGTAACTGAAATTTCTCATCGTTGAACTTCATATTGTTTTCTGCAGCCCACTGAAAGATTTGGTTGATGTCCGCCTGGAGCCTTGCAGTGTCTGCAATGGAAGACACTGTCATGCAAATTAAGGTGTCATTTTGCAAAGGAAGACACGGTGCTGTGGCTGACATCCTTGTCTATGTCAGATATGAGAATGAGAAACAAGATGGGAGCGAGTACTGTGCCTTGTGGAACAGAGCTTTTCACCGTAGCCGCCTTAAACTTTATTCTGTTGACTACTACTCTGTGTTCTGTTTGTTAGGAAATTATAGATCCATCTACCAACTTTTCCTGTTATTACTTTAGCGCGCATTTTGTGCGCTATTACGCCATGGTCACACTTGTCGAAGGCTTTTGCAAAGTCAGTGTATATTGCATATGCATTGTTTTTGTCTTCTAGTGCATCTAGGACCTTGTCGTAGTGATCCAATAGTTGAGACAGACAGGAGCGACCTGTTCTAAACCCATGTTGCCCTGGGTTGTGTAAATGATGGGTTTCTAGATGGGTGGCGATCTTGCTTCTTGGGACCCTTTCAAAGATTTTTATGATATGGGATGTTAGTGCTATCGGTCTGTAGTTCTTTGCTATTGCTTTACTGCCCCCTTTGTGGAGTGGGGCTGTGTCTGTTGTTTTTAGTAACTGTGGGACGAGCCCCGTGTCCATGCTCCCTCTCCATAGGATGGAAAAAGCACATGATAGGGGCTTCTTGCAGATCTTGATGAACACGGAGTTCCATGAGTCTGGCCCTGGGACAGAGTCCATGGGCATGTCATTTATCGCCTGTTCGAAGTCATTTGGCGTCAAGGTAACATCAGATAGGCTTGTGTTTACCAAATTCTGTGGCTCTCTCATAAATAAAATCATTTAGATCTTCGACTCTATGTCTGGTTAGCGGCTTGCTAAAAACTGAGTCCTGAGAGAGGGAGTTTGTTAGTTTAATATGTTTATTATGCACCCCATACCCATCCTGTGGGCGGTAGTCAAAAGATTACAGAGGTACATAATTGGTCCAGGGACTGGACTCCAAAGTTTTGATAGCTGAGCAAGTTACAGAGGTAATGAACTCACAATTTACAAAGGTAATGAACTCACAATTTACAAAGGTAATGAACTCACAATTTACAAAGGTAATGAACTCCAGGTAAGTCTGGTCACAATCATGACAAGTTACAAAGGTATTTACAGATTACAGAGGTACGTAATGGGTCCAGGGACTGGGCCCCCAAAGTTTTGATAGCTGAACTAGGTACAAAGGTAATGAGCTCACAAGTTACAAAGGTAATGAATTCTGTAGAATGGTTACTTACGTTTATACTTTGGCTACAATCATGAACAAATTATAGAGTAATGAGCAATTCACACTTCCACACTCGGTCACAACTGTAATGAGTTATTGGTGCAAATATTGATTGTTGAGTCACACACACCACACACACACACACACACACACACACACACACACACACACACACACACACACACACACACACACACACACACACACACACACACACACACACTTTAGTTTAATATCTTTATGCACCCCATACCCATCCTGTGGGCGGTAGTCAAAAGATTACAAAGGTACATAATGGGTCCAGTGACTGGACCCCAAAGTTATGATAGCTGAACTAGTTACAAAGGTAATGAACTCCAGGTAGATCTGGTCACTAATCATGGCAAGTTACAGAGGTAATGAATCAGCTTCACTCCTATACATGGTTACAGTCATGAACAAATTACAAAGTAATGAACCACTGATACGTCCACACCTGGTCACAATTGTAATGAGTTATAAATACAAATATTAAGTGGATCATACACCCACACTAGTGCGCGCGCGCACATACACACACGAGGGCGCACGCACGGACATGAGAGAGGGAGCAGAGGCACTTTGTGTACCACTAACAAAAGTCTTCAAGACATCTATCGAAACATGGCGACTACCGGAAGTATGGAAGACAGCAAATGCAGTCCAAATTTTTAAAAAGGATGCAGACACTAAGCATTTAACTACATACCAGAGTCACTGACGTGTATAGTATGCAAGGTCATGGAAAAAATGATCAGGAGAAGAATGGTGGACCTCATGCGTGAGTGCATGATTCCAGGCTGCCTGCATAAGTGAATGATTGCAGGCTGCCTGTATGAGTACATAATTGCAGGCTGCCTGCATGAGTGCATGATTGCGGGCTGCCAGCGCGAGTGCATGATTGCAGGCTGCCTACGTGGTTGCATGATTGCAGGATGCCTATGTGAGTGCATAATTGCAGGCTGCCTGCGTGAGTGCATGATTGCAGGATGGCTGTGTGAGTGCGTAATTGCAGGCTGCCTGCGTGAGTGCATGATTGCAGGCTGCCTGCGTGAGTGCATGATTCCAGGCCGCCTGTGAGAGTGCATGATTTCAGGCTGCCTGCGTGAGTGCAAGATTGCAGGATACCTAGGTAAGTGCATAATTGCAGGCTGCCTGCGTGAGTGCATGATTGCAGGATCCCTGTGTGAGTGCATAATTGCAGGCTGCCTCCGTGAGTGCATGATTCCAGGCTGCCTGTGAGAGTACATGATTTCAGGCTGCCTGCGTGATTGCATAACTGCAAGCTGCCTGTGAGAGTGCATGATTGCAGGCTGCCTGTATGAGTGCATAATTGCAGGCTGCCTGCATGAGTGCATGATTGCAGGCTGCCTGCGCTAGTGCATGATTGCAGGCTACATGCGTGATTGCATGAATCCAGACTGCCTGCGTGATTGCATGATTGCAGGCTGCCTGCGTGATTGAATGATTGCAGGCAGTCTGCGTGAGTGCATGATTGCAGGCTGCCTGCGTGATTGCATGATTGCAGGCTGCCTGCGTGAGTGCTTGATTGCAGGCTGCCTGCGTGAGTGCATGATTGCAGGCAGCATGCGTGATTGCATGATTGCAGGCTGCCTGCGTGATTGCATGATTGCAGGCTGCCTGCGTGATTGCATGATTGCAAGCTGCCTGTGAGAGTGCATGATTCCACGCTGCCTGTGAGAGTGCATGATTGCATGGTGCCTGTGCAAGTACATGATTGCAGGCTGCATACATGAGCACATGATTGCAGGCTGCTTGCATAAGTGCATGATTGCAGACTGCCTGCATGAGTGCATGATTGCAGGCTGCCTACGTGAGTGCATGACTGCAGGCTGCCTGCGTGATTGCATGATTCTTGGCTGCCTGCGTGAGTGCATGATTCCAGGCTGACTGCGTGAGTGCATGATTCCAGGCTGCCTCTGAGAGTACATGATTACAGGCTTCCTGCGTGAGTGCATGATTCCAGGCTGCCTGTGAGAGTACATGATTGCAGGCTACCTGCGTGATTGCATAACAGCAGGCTGCCTGTGAGAGTGCATGATTGCAGGCTGCCTGAGTGAGTGCATGATTGCAGGCTGCCTGTATGAGTGCATAATTCCAGACTGCTTGCATGAGTGCATGATTGTAGGCTGCATGCATGAGTGCATAATTGCTGGCTGCCTGTGTAATTGCATGATTGCAGGCTGTCTGCGTGAGTGCATGATTGCTGGCTCCCTGCGAGAGTGCATGATTGCAGGCTGCCTACGTGTGTGCATGATTCCAGGCTGCCTGCGTGATTGCATGATTGCAGGTTGCCTGCGTGAGTGCATGATTGCAGGCTGCTTGCGTGAGTGCATGATTGCAGGCAGCCTGCGTGGTAGCCTGATTGCAGGCTGCCTGCGTGATTGCATGATTGCAGGCTGCCTGCGTGATTGCATGATTGCAGGCTGTCTGTGAGAGTGCATGATTCCACGCTGCCTGTGAGAGTGCATGATTGCATGGTGCCTCCGTAAGTACATGATTGCAGGCTGCCTGCATGAGTACATGATTGCAGGCTGCTTGCATAAGTGCATGATTGCAGACTGCCTGCATGACTGAATGATTGCAGGCTGCCTGCGTAAATGCATGATTGCAGGCTGCCTGCGCAGGTTGCCTGCGTCAGTACATGATTGCAGGCTGCCTGCGTGAGTGCATGATTGCAGGCTGCCTGCGTGATTGCGTGAGTGCAGGCTGCCTGTGTGATTGCATGATTGCAGGCTGCCTTCGTGATTGCATGATTGCGGGATGACTGTGTGAGTGCTTGATTGCAGGCTGCCTGCATGAGTGCATGATTGCAGGCTGCCTGCGTGATTGCATGATTGCAGGCTGCCTGCGTGATTGCATGATTGCAGGCTGCATGCGTGATTCCATGATTGCAGGCTGCCTGCATGATTACATGTTCGCAGGCTGCCTGCGTGAGTGCATGATTGCAGGCTGCCTGTGTGATTGCATGATTTCAGGCTGCCTGCGTGAGTGCTTGATTGCAGGCTGCCTGTGCGAGTGCATGATTGCAGGCTGCCTGAGTGATTGCATGATTACAGGCTGCCTGTATGAGTGCATGATTGCAGGCTACCTGCGTGATTGCATGATTGCAGGCTGCCTGCGTGATAGCATGATTGCAGGCTGCCTGCGTGATTGCTTGATTACAGGCTGCCTGCGTGATTGCATGATTGCAGGGTGCCTGCGTAAGTGCATGATTGCAGGCTGCCTGCGTGATTGCATGATTGCAGGATGCCTATGTGAGTGCATAATTGCAGGCTGCCTGCGTGAGTGTATGATTGCAGGCTGCCTGCGTGAGTGCATGATTGCAGGATGCCTGTGTGAGTGCATAATTGCAGGCTGCCTACGTGAGTGCATGATTCCAGGCTGCCTGTAAGAGTGCATAATTGCAGGCTGCCTGCGTGAGTGCATGATTGCCGGCTGCCTGTATGAGTGCATAATTGCAGGCTGCATGCATGAGTGCATGATTGTAGGATGCCTGCATGAGTGCATAATTGCAGGCTGCCTGCGTGATTGCATGATTGCAGGCTGCCTGCGTGATTGCGTGATTGCAGGCTGTCTGCTTGAGTGCATGATTGCAGGCTACCTGCGTATGCATGATTGCAGGATGCCTGTGTGAATGCATAATTGCAGGCTGCCTGCGTGAGTGCAGGATTCCAGGCTGCCTGAGAGAGTGCATGATTGCAGGCTGCCTGTGTAAGTCCATGATTACAGGCTGCCTGCATGAGTGCATGATTGCAGGCTGGCTGCATTAGTGCATGATTGTATGCTGCCTGCATGAGTGCATGAATGCAGGATGCCTGCGTGAGCGCATGATTGCAGGCTGCATGCGTGAGTGCATGATTCCAAGCTGCCTGTGAGAGTGCATGATTGCAGGCTGCCTGCATTAGTGCATGATTGTATGCTGCCTGCATGAGTTCATGATTGCAGGATGCCTGCGTGAGTGCATGATTGCAGGCTGCCTGCGTGAGTGCATGATTCCAAGCTGCCTGTGAGAGTGCTCGATTGCAGGCTGCCTGCATTAGTGCATGATTGTATGCTGCCTGCATGAGTTCATGATTGCCGGATGCCTGCGTGAGTGCATGATTCCAGGCTGCCTGAGAGAGTGCATGATTCCAGGCTGCCTGCGTAAGTGCATGATTGCAGGCTGCCTGCACGAGTGCATGATTGCGGAATGCCAGCGTGAGTGCATGATTGCAGGCTGCCTGCGTGGTTGCATGATTGGAGGATGCCTATGTGAGTGCATAATTGCAGGCTGCCTGCGTGAGTGCATGATTGCAGGATGGCTGTGTGAGTGCGTAATTGCAGGCTGCCTGCGTGAGTGCATGATTGCAGGTTGCCTGCGTGAGTTCATGATTCCAGGCTGCCCGTGAGAGTGCATAATTGCAGGCTGCCTCCGTGAGTGCATGATTGCAGGATGCCTGTGTGAATGCATAATTGCAGGCTGCCTCCGTGAGTGCATGATTCCAGGCTGCCTGTGAGAGTACATGATTTCAGGCTACCTGCGTGATTGCATAACTGCAAGATGCCTGTGAGAGTGCATGGTTGCAGGCTGCCTGTATGAGTGCATAATAGCAGGCTGCCTGCATGATTGCATGATTGCAAGCTGCCTGCGCTAGTGCATGATTGCAGGCTACCTTCGTGATTGCATGAATCCAGACTGCCTGCGTGATTGCATGATTGCAGGCTGCCTGCGTGATTGAATGATTGCAGGCTGCCTGCGTGAGTGCATGATTCCAGGCTGCCTTCGTGTGTGCATGATTGCAGGCTGTCTGCGTGAGTGCGTGATTGCAGGCTGCCTGCGTGATTGCATGATTGCAGGCTGCCTGCGTGAGTGTTTGATTGCAGGCTGCCTGCGTGAGTACATGAATGCAGGCAGCATGCGTGATTGCATGATTGCAGGCTGCCTGCGTGATTGCATGATTGCAGGCTGCCTGCGTGATTGCATGATTGCAGGCTGCCTGTGAGAGTGCATGATTCCATGCTGCGTGTGAGAGTGCATGATTGCATGGTGGCTGCGCAAGTACATGATTGCAGGCTGCATGCATGAGTACATAATTGCAGGCTGCTTGCAAAAGTGCATGATTGCAGACTGCCTGCATGAGTGCATGATTGCAGGGTGCCTGCGTGAGTGCATGACTGAAGGCTGGCTGCGTGATTCCATGATTGCAGGCTGCCTGCGTGAGTGCATGATTCCAGGCTGCCTGTGAGAGTACATGATTACAGGCTCCCTGCGTGAGTGCATGATTCCAGGCTGCCTGTGAGAGTACATGATTGCAGGCTACCTGCGTGATTGCATAACAGCAGGCTGCCTGTGAGAGTGCATGATTGCAGGCTGCCTGAGTGAGTGCATGATTTCAGGCTGCCTGTATGAGTGCATAATTCCAGACTGCTTGCATGAGTGCATGATTCTAGGCTGCCTGCATGAGTGCATAATTGCAGGCTGCCTGTGTAATTGCATGATTGCAGGCTGTCTGCGTGAGTGCATGATTGCTGGCTCCCTGCGAGAGTGCATGATTGTAGGCTGCCTGCATGAGTGCATAATTGCAGGCTGCCTGTGTAATTGCATGATTGCAGGCTGACTGCGTGAGTGCATGATTGCAGGCTCCCTACGTGTGTGCATGATTCCAGGCTGCCTGCGTGATTGCATGATTGCAGGTTGCCTGCGTGAGTACATGATTGCAGGCTGCTTGCGTGAGTGCATGATTGCAGGCAGCCTGCGTGATAGCATGATTGCAGGCTGCCTGCGTGATTGCATGATTGCAGGTTGCCTGCGTGATTGCATGATTGCAGGCTGCCTGTGAGAGTGCATGATTCCACGCTGCCTGTGAGAGTGCATGATTGCATGGTGCCTGCTTAAGCACATGATTGCAGGCTGCCTGCATGAGTACATGATTGCAGGCTCCTTGCATAAGTGCATGATTGCAGACTGCCTACATGAGTGCATGATTGCAGGCTGACTGCGTGAGTGCATGATTGCAGGCTGCCTGCGTGATTGCATGATTGCCGGCTGCCTGTGTGAGTGCATGATTTCAGGGTGCCTGCATGATTGCATGATTTCAGGTTGCCTGCGTGATTGCATGATTGAAGGATGCCTGCGTGAATGCATGAGTGCAGGCTGCCTACGTGATTGCATGATTGCAGGCTGCCTGCTTGATTGCATGATTGCAGGCTGCCTGTATGAGTGCATGATTGCAGGCTGCGTGCGTGATCCGAGGAATTGGAGTCTTTGTGTTAACGAGAAAAAAAAATTGGGGTGAAAGTGGGAGGGGGAACCTCAGAAATTTGATCCGAGGAGATGGAGATCATAAGAAAATGAAATTCAAAAAAAAATTTGAAAAAAATTGGAAAAAAATTCGGGGAGCGGGGGCGATCCGGACGACGCTGCAGAAGGCGCAGCAGAAGGCATGGGCGGGCGCGACGAGCAGGCGTGTGGGGCACGGGCGGGTGCGAGGGTGCGGAAGGGCCGGTGGGTCGGCGCTAGGGTGGGGGGCGCCGGGGGCCGCGGGTGAGATGCGAGGGGGCCGCGGGGGGCGCGGGTGGGGGTCGTGAGTGGGGGGCGTGGGGGGGGTCGTGGGTTGGGGGCGTGGGGGGGGTTGAGGGTGAGGTGGTCTCGAGGGCGAGGTGGTCTCGAGGGCGAGGTGGTCTCGAGGGCGAGGTCAAGGTCATTAGCATATAGGTGTGAAAGGGAGCCGCTCAGGAATGAGTCACTCTGTAGAAGGCCTTTTCAGGAGGAGCCATACTGTGGGAGCCATACTGTGGGAGCCATACTGTGGGAGCCATACTGTGGGAGCCACTCTGTAGAAATCAGCACTACTGTTATGCAGTATTAAGGGGATGGATGATGGTGGTTGCAACAAGCTGGTAGGTGAGGAAAGTGTCTAGGTAAGTGTTCGAACAAGCAACAAAAGTGTATCTCACAGCTGACAGGAAGACAGGGAGGGGGAAAAGGAGTGAAACTATAATGCTACTGTAATGGTGCTATACTCAATGAATTATAATTGGTGGCCCGTGGCCTGGTAGGCAAAGCTCTCGCTTCACACGCTGAGGTTCCGTGGTTCGGTTCCCTGCACCTATCAGTAAAATGGGTACCTGGGTGTTAGTCAACTAGTGTGGGTCGCATCCTGGGACAATGACCAAATTTGCCCGAAATGCTTTGCATGACAAGCGGCTTTCTATATAGTAGTATGTCAGTGATGTCAGGTAGACCTGTATACTATGCACTTGTAGTAAATAAAGATATTATTAATAAGTAAGTTACTTATAGATGGGTTTCATTCAAGTAAATGATGAGTGTAGCTGAAGTGTTGTAGATAAAGTAAAGTTTTTTCAAGGATTCTTAAGGAATGCAAAATGGAACTCTGAATTTACTTTTTTCACTAAGGTATTTAAGGAGGTAGATCATGGTAATGATATTGTGTATATGGACTTCAGAAAGCCTTTCGATAGAGTTCCACATTAGAGTAAAATGACACATGTGCTACTAATGTGACATTTTACTGTGGAAAAGTTTTGCTCTCCAGGAGCTGGGTCGAGCCGTCTTGACAAAGGTCCCAGAGAGCGAAACGTTGCAGCAATAAAATGTGACATTAATTGCATGTCTCATTTTACCTAACAATATTAGTGATATAACGTCTGAAATACCCGTAAATCCATGCCCACAAGCTGTCACCAAATTGTCATGTGGGGGTTTGATACGTGGATTGGTTAAGAACACTCACGTAGGCTGGTTAGTATGTATAATTATAACGGAAAGTATGGGAAGAAGCCGTGCCGCCCTGCCTCCCTGCTCTCTATCTTAAGACTGACCCACCAGTGAAGCCTAGGAGGTGAGCGGCATTCAAAAACATGCTATGGTCAGCAACAGAGTGAATAACAGTCAGTGATTCACACAGACGGTTGGTAGTGAGTCATACTACTGGAAACTGGTTACTGGTAACTGGTACTACTGAGATATGTGCTGGCCAGTACGAGCTCAAAGAGAAGTGAGCGACGAGAGACTGCCGGCACACAGGACAAGATAAGTAGAAAAAAAAGATATATAAGGCTGAAATAGGTAGGAACTTCAATATTCCGGGTCGACAGATGACACTTGTTATGCAGGGTTCTGCATGACATCGTAATGTACATATAGTGGAGAAGTGTGCCATAATAGTATGAATATTATAGTTGTAAGGAATAATTTTATAATTGATAATGTGCATTTGGGGGTACTGTAAAGTACTCTAACTGTAATTATAAAGAAATTCTGTTAATGATTTATTTTCCAAGGATGTTTGGGTACGCGGAGTAAGCGTGGTTTGGGGGAGTCACGTGACGTTAGCATGGTGTGTAGAGGCTGGCATCGGAGATGCTGTATTTTTAAGATAAGTTTGTAGTTGTCCACTCATTTTGTTTATCCAACTCAAGCCATAGGCTCTCATATGGCTTACCTGTATGTTCACCCAGGCTCTGACATGGTCAGGGTGCTGTGGGAGGAGTGAGGAAATAAAAAATGAGGTGTGGAGTAGAGTGGGCCTGACGCTGACGAGGCCTAGGTGTTATGGTGGCTGGACCTCCAGCCAGCTGTTGTTTGTGTACCCTCATTTGGGCGTTGAGGATTAAGGTTTTTCTGTTATGTTATGTTATGGTGACTAAATAGATATATTTTCCTAATTGGGATTTTTGAATAACCCTCTGCTACCCAACCCCTTTAAGTACACATACCAGTTTAGCGCTTTCTGTTTTGTCTGGGATAGCCCTGGGTGGCCGGTTTGGGCTAGTATGTGTGTAACTTTTACTTTTGCCCTTAGACCAGGCTCAAGCCCCCAGCTATCCCACATTTTTGCATAACAACGCTGGTAAGTGAGATAGACAAAAAGAAGCCTAGGAAATGAGGCCAGAAAACTAACGTAACGTAAAGTAACATGAAGCAGAAGAATTAAGCCTATTAAATATTTTTTCCCATACACCTTTTTGACCTTTCACGAGTCGCCGATTGACTTTTACTCTATTAAATGAAAATAAAATAATATAAATCATAATATTAGATTATAAATATGAGTTAAAACAGTAAGAGAGAGTAACTCACATATCAGAAAGTGAGTTAATGATGAGTGTACCGACGACGTTGCCAGCTACACCAGCAGACATCCAAGTTGCCACAAGACTGTCCCGTTCACACACCCAGTTTTCTTGCATACTCAGTGTCTGGTCGTAGTAGGTGTGGTCATACTCCCACCCTGCCTGACAACCTGTAACAAACACATGATACACTCAGTGTCTAAGTGGTAATAGGTGTGGTCATACTCCCACCCAGACTGACAACCTGAAACAAACACATGATATACTCAGTGTCAAGTGGTAATAGGTGTGGTCATACTCCCACCCAGCCTGACAACCTGTAACAAACACATGATATGCTCAGTGTCAAGTGGTAATAGGTGTGGTCATACTCCCACCCAGCCTGACAACCTGTAACAAACACATGATACACTCAGTGTCAAGTGGTAATAGGTATGGTCATACTCCCACCCAGCCTGACAACCTGAAACAAACACATGATATACTCAGTGTCAAGTGGTAATAGGTGTGGTCATACTCCCACCCAGACTGACAACCTGAAACAATCACTTGATATACTTAGTATCAAGTGGTAATAGGTGTGGTCATACTCCCACCCAGACTGACAACCTGAAACAATCACTTGATATACTTAGTACCAAGTGGTAATAGTTGTGGTCATACTCCCACCCAGACTGACAACCTCAAAGCAAACATACCTGGAGTTTACCTGGAGAGAGTTCCGGGGGTCAACGCCTCCACGGCCCGGTCTGTGACCAGGCCTCCTGGTGGATCAGAGCCTGATCAACCAGGCTGTTACTGCTGGCTGCACGCAAACCAACGTACGAGCCACAGCCCAGCTGGTCAGGAACCGACTTTAGGTGTTTGTCCAGTGCCAGCTTGAAGACTGCCAGGGGTCTGTTGGTAATCCCCCTTATGTATGCTGGGAGGCAGTTGAACAGTCTCGGGCCCCTGACACTTATTGTATGGTCTCTTAACGTGCTAGTTACACCCCTGCTTTTCATTGGGGGGATGTTGCATCGTCTGCCAAGTGTTTTGCTTTCGTAGTGAGTGATTTTCGTGTGCAAGTTCGGTACTAGTCCCTCTAGGATTTTCCAGGTGTATATAAACATGTATCTCTCCCGCCTGCATTCCAGGGAATACAGGTTCAGGAACCTTAAGCACTCCCAGTAATTAAGGTGTTTTATCTCTGTTATGCGCGCCATGAAGGTTCTCTGTACATTTTCTAGGTCAGCAATTTCACCTGCCTTGAAAGGTGCTGTTAGTGTGCAGCAATATTCCAGCCTAGATAGAACAAGTGACCTGAAGAGTGTCATCATGGGCTTGGCCTCCCTAGTTTTGAAGGTTCTCATTATCCATCCTGTCATTTTTCTAGCAGATGCGATTGATACAATGTTATGGTCCTTGAAGGTGAGATCCTCCGACTTGATCACTCCCAGGTCTTTGACGTTGGTGTTTCGCTCTATTTTGTGGCCAGAATTTGTTTTGTACTCTGATGAAGATTTAATTTCCTCGTGTTTACCATATCTGAGTAATTGAAATTTCTCATCGTTGAACTTCATATTGTTTTCTGCAGCCCACTGAAAGATTTGGTTGATGTCCGCCTGGAGCCTTGCAGTGTCTGCAATGGAAGACACTGTCATGCAGATTCGGGTGTCGATCTGCAAAGGAAGACACGGTGCTGTGGCTGACATCCTTGTCTATGTCAGATATGAGGATGAGGAACAAGATGGGAGCGAGTACTGTGTAATGTGGAACAGAGCTTTTCACCGTAGCTGCCTCGGACTTTACTCTGTTGACTACTACTCTCTGTGTTCTGTTAGTGAGGAAATTATAGATCCATCGACCGACTTTTCCTGTTATTCCTTTAGCACGCATTTTGTGCGCTATTACGCCATGGTCACACTTGTCGAAGGCTTTTGCAAAGTCTGTATATTACATCTGCATTCTTTTTGTCTTCTAGTGCATCTAGGACCTCGTCGTAGTGATCCAATAGTTGAGACAGACAGGAGCGACCTGTTCTAAACCCATGTTGCCCTGGGTTGTGTAACTGATGGGTTTCTAGATGGGTGGTGATCTTGCTTCTTAGGACCCTTTCAAAGATTTTTATGATATGGGATGTTAGTGCTATCGGTCTGTAGTTCTTTGCTGTTGCTTTACTGCCCCCTTTGTGGAGTGGGGCTATGTCTGTTGTTTTTAGTAACTGTGAGACGACCCCCATGACCATGCTCCCTCTCCATAGGATGGTAAAGGCTCGTGAAAGGGGCTTCTTGCAGTTCTTGATGAACACGGAGTTCCAAGAGTCTGGCCCTGGGGCAGAGTGCATGGGCATGTCATTTATCGCCTGTTCGAAGTCATTTGGCGTCAGGATAACATCGGATAGGCTTGTGTTAACCAAATTTTGTGGCTCTCTCATAAAAAATTCATTTTGATCTTCGACTCTCTGTCTGGTTAGCGGCTTGCTAAAAACTGAGTCATATTGGGACTTGAGTAGCTCACTCATTTCCTTGCTGTCATCTGTGTAGGACCCATCTTGTTTAAGTAGGGGCACAATACTGGACGTTGTTCTCGACTTTGATTTGGCATAGGAGAAGAAATACTTTGGGTTTCTTTCGATTTCATTTATGGCTTTTAGTTCTTCCCGTGATTCCTGACTCCTATAAGATTCCTTTAGCTTAAGTTCGATGCTTGCTATTTCTCTGACCAGTGTCTCCCTACGCATTTCAGATATATTGACCTCTTTTAGCCGCTCTGTTATTCTTTTCCGTCGCTTGTAAAGGGAGCGCCTGTCTCTTTCTATTTTACATCTACTCCTCCTTTTTCTTAGAGGAATAAGCCTTGTGCATACATCGAGTGCCACCAAGTTAATCTGTTCTAGGCATAAGTTGGGGTCTGTGTTGCTTAGTATATCTTCCCAGCTTATATCGGTTAGGACTTGGTTTACTTGGTCCCACTTTATGTTTTTGTTATTGAAGTTGAATTTGGTGAATGCTCGCTCGTGACTAATCTCATTATGTCGGTCTGGGGCTCCGCGCATACATGTCTGAACCTCAATAATGGTGTGATCTGAGTATATTGTTTTTGATATGGTGACATTTCTTATCAGATCATCATTGTTAGTGAAGATGAGGTCTAGTGTATTCTCCAGTCTAGTAGGCTCTATTATTTGCTGGTTTAAATTGAATTTTGTGCAGAGATTTAAAAGCTCGTGTGAGTGTGAGTTTTCATCAGAGCTGCCTCCTGGTGTTATTACTGCAACAATATTATTTGCTATATTCCTCCATTTTAGGTGCCTTAAGCTGAAATCCCCCAGGAGCAAGATGTTGGGTGCAGGAGCTGGAAGATTTTCCAGACAGTGGTCAATTTTTTACAGCTGTTCCTGGAATTGCTGGTATGTTGCATCCGGAGGCTTGTAGACTACCACAATGACTAGGTTTTGGTTCTCGACCTTTATTGCTAAAACTTCCACTACATCATTTGAGGCCTTAAGCAGTTCTGTGCAAACAAGTGACTCTGCAATGTACAGGCCATATGATATATTCAGTGTCAAGTGGTAATAGGTGTGGTCATACTCCCACCCAGCCTGACAACCTTTAACAAACACATGATATACTCAGTGTCAAGTGGTAATAGGTGTGGTCATACTCCCACCCAGCATGACAACCTGAAACAAATACATGATATACTTAGTATTAAGTGGTAATAGGTGTGGTCATACTCCCACCCAGCCTAACAACCTGTAACAAACACATGATATACTCAGTATAAAGTGGTAATAGGTGTGGTCATACTCCCACCCAGCCTAACAACCTGTAACAAACACATGATATACTCAGTGTCAAGTGGTAATAGGTGTGGTCATACTCCCACCCAGCATGACAACCTGAAACAAACACATGATATACTCAGTGTCAAGTGGTAATAGGTGTGATCATACTCCCACCCAGCCTGACAATCTGTAACAAACACTTGATAATCACATTTGTTAATAATTGTGGGTAAATTGAGAAGACACAAAGTTATGGTTTTAGAAGTGAAGGGTGAAGACTTCTTAGTTATAAGTCATTAAGTCAGTATGGTGCACTATTTTGACCTCTAACTATATTGTAGTCTTAATAATTGAAAGGACTAATTAACTTTAAACATTTTTTTTAACAAGTCGGCCGTCTCCCACCGAGGCAGGGTGACCCAAAAAATAAAGAAAATCCCCAAAAAGACAATACTTTCATCATCATTCAACATATTCACCACACTCACACATAATCACTGTTTTTTGCAGAGGTGCTCAGGATACAACAGTTTAGAAGTATATACGTATAAAGATACACAACATATCCCTCCAATCTGCCAATATCCCAAACCCCTCCTTTAAAGTGCAGACATTGTACTTCCCATTTCCAGAACTCAAGTTGGGCTATATAAAGTAACCGGTTTCCCTGAATCCCTTCACTAAATATTACCCTGCTCACACTCCAACGGCTCGTCAGGTCCAAATGTCATTCGTCTCCATTCACTCCTATCTAACACACTCACGCACGCTTGCTGGAAGTCCAAGCCCCTCGCCCACAAAACCTCCTTTACCCCCTCCCTCCAACCTTTTCGAGGATGACCCCTACCCCGCCTTCCTTCCCCTACAGATTTATACGCTCTTCATGTCATTCTACTTTGATCCATTCTCTCTAAATGACCAAATCACCTCAACAACCCCTCTTCAATAGCAACACTGCACTAGCCAAGGACTCGAACCCATGCTGCTTTGGCCTGCCTCAGGGTGGACGAAAACACATGACGCCCTTATCCACTGAACAATACAATCCTTAAGAGTAGGACATCCAGCGGAACTGGATGTTGTTCTCCCTACCCAAGGACACACGATGGTGTGGATGACTCTAGGCTAATTTCATTCTAGTCCCTGTTTGGTGAACTAGTTCAACGAGCAGTATTTTATATTATTGTGACCACGAACGAGAGGTTGATCAATAATATAAAATACTGCTCGTTGAACTAATAAAACTAATAAAACAACATATTAACAACTCAGAGCTACATCTCGAATACTTCGTCCAGCTTCCTGGCGGTGGGCCATGCGCCCAGAATGCTGCAGGTATTTCCTCTCTGGATCGCGACACTGAGTCTTTGAAAGAGAAAGCTGGTCGCCCTGTGATCCTTGGTTTCTATGATGAGCTTTTCACCCAGCTCTCTGAGGAACTTTAGAGCACACTTGCCCCATCCTCCGAGGGTCTCCTACCCTATTGGGATGAAGTTATAGCAATGAGGAAGGTCTTCATATTTGTGGGTCTTCTGGGTTTCCCTGTGGCTGGCAGTTCCACCCCTTCAGCTACGGAGTATGGCAAGTAGGTGTCTGCTATTGTGGTGGCATATGTGTTGTCCCAGGCAATCTGCTTTCCATCCTTCCAAGGTATCATAGTGGCTCCATCAGGATGCTTTTGAATTCTGTCAGACCTCTGTACTTGGGACTCCTGCTGAGCTGAGCAACGGGTTGTGGCGAGGCTTCTCTTTATGATGTCATTGATCTCTTCATGTCTGGCATACTTCCCTTCTGCTGTGTGACACACGAGATCATGAAGTCCGAATTGTTCAGCCGTCGCCCTGCCGCAAATATACCTATGTTCAGTGAGGACGGGGGCGGCTAGGTCAAGAGCAACACCAATCGAAATGGCCTGTAGGTCGAGTCGAGTGCCCAGGGAGGAATTAGGAACAGCTAGAAGGAAATCTCCTGAGTGTGGTGCCTTCACCGCCAGGAGATGAGCTTCGTTTTTTCCTGAAGCGTTGGTGAGCATTGTGTCGGCGATTTTTTCCACGAACGGTTTGTCCTAGTGGGACTGTTTGTGCTCCTTGGGAGGAGCTGGTCTACTGGAGGAGTCTGCAAGGGTGTCCCACCGCATTGCTGCTTCAGTAAACCTGAGCACTTCAGCTCCTACCACGTCTCTCAACCGTTTGGGGATGATCTTCTTGACTAATGCACTGGAGTTTACCTGGATAGGGTTTCGGAGGTCAGCGCCCCCGCGGCTCGGTCTGAGACCAGGCCTCATGGTGCATCAGGGTCTGATCAACCAGGCTGTTACTGCTGGCCGCACGCAAGCTGACGTACGAACCACAGCCCAGTTGGTCAGGTACTGTCTTTAGGTGCCTGTCCAGTGCCTTCTTTAAGACAGCCAAGGGGTCTATTGGTAATCCCCCTTATGTATGCTGGAGGGCAAATGAGCAGTCTTGGGCCCCAGACACTTATTGTGTTGTCTCTCAGTGTACTCATGGAACCCCTGCTTTTCATCAGGGGAATGTTGCGTCTCCTGCCGAGTCTTTTGCTTTCATATGGAGTGATTTTCGTGTGCAGGTTTCGTACCAATCCCACCAGGATTTTGCAAGTGTATATTATCATGTATCTCTCTCGCCGCGTTCGAGGGAATACAGATCATGGCTGCCATGGCTGCCTGGGACTTTACTCTGTTTACTATGACTCTTTGTGTTTAATTTGTCAAGAAGTTGTAGATCCATCTACCAACTTTTCCCATTATTCCTTTATCCCACATTTTGTGTGCTATTACACCATGGTCACACTTCTCGAAAGCTTTTGCAAAGTCTGTGTATACTACATCTGTATTTTGTTTATCCTCTACAGAATCCAGGACCTTGTCATAGCTGTCCAGTAGCTGGAACAGGCAGAAGTGACCTGCTCTAAACCCATGTTGTCCTGGGTTGTGTAACTGATGGGTATCTAGGTGGTTGGCTATGTTGCTTCTTAGAACCCTCTCAAAGATTTTTATGATACAGGATGTTAGTGCTAACGGTCTGTAGTTCTTTGCGATTGCTTTACCGCTACAAACATTGCTTTGCGCACCCCTATACCTCCCAGTCACTCTGGGAGGGTTGCCTGATCTCATTGTTGATCATCTAGTGACAGGTTCAGTGCCTTTTTAAAGGTTGATCTCATGTGTGCATCATATTCATGGAGTGTTGGGTTGTCAAAAGAGGGTGCACACCTCAGGAAGTAAGTGAATCTTGGCATAGTAAGACACCTTGTGAGGAGATACAGAGCATCATGGGCATCAAGATCGCTTATTCTCTCCTCCATTCTCATCAGGTCATTCAATTTGCCTTTGAGGACAGTGTCGATGGCCTGGTGACCTAAGAGTAACACTTCGTCCAACAGTACCCAAGAGGGTACTGTTGGACGGAGTGGTAGGAGAGGCTTCCAGGAGGATTCTTCGCACGGCTTTGATTACTTCCTGGTTCGTTATAATTTCACACTTGGAGGGATTGACGATTAGTCCCAAGTCTTCTCCCTGTCTTTTCACCAGTTGTAGGTCCTCTCACAGGGACTCTTCAGTACCTGCCAGAGTACCATCATCCAAGTACCAGATGTTGAGCTCGCTGTGTAGGCTGGAAGTTAGTACTCTTACTGCCAAGCAGAAGAGAAGTGGAGCTAGTGGGTCACCCTGCTGAACACCCTCTGATGAGAGAATTTCATGTTCTCTAAACAAAAGAATTGAGGGTTTGCTGTAGCCGGCTGAAATGAAAGGAAAAAGACTGGGGAACCTACCCTGAACCTCTAGCAAGACAATATCTCTCTTCACCATATTAAAGGAATTTCTAAAATCAAGTTTGACTACGGCCTTGTCTTCTGGTAGGTCCCTTATGTAGGCCCTTGCCGCATGAGCTGCAGCTTCACTACCTTATACATACACACACTTTTTAGTCGAAGATAGTTTACCAACGTACGTAGCAAATATTTAAAATGTTATATAAGTGGACTTAATTATAGAACAACATACTTTAGTTATTATGATTTAGCTTTAAAGTATCTATGGATCTGGTGACGCTCAAGATGACTGTTGTGAACTGCGGTATTATATTTACTCATCAGCATGGTTCAAAATCTTTGCCCAAAAATAATGTATAATTTTCTGTGAATTCATTATGGATGATAGCTAGAACAAATTATAGAAAAACCTCTGACATTCAAACTTCTGACTAGCGGTTTGTATTCCATATTCAGGGAAAAAGTGTGCCTTGATGCTAGTGAATAACTCTTGATACTAGCAACTGTAGCAACCTTACCCTTCAGGGATAACATCTGGTTACCTCCCATTCTACAGGCACTGCATAACCCTTCCCAATTTAGAACTTCTCCATGAATATAATACTAATAATAAGTCTTACCAACAACTCCGACGGTGGTGAGGTAGGCTGCAGTAGTGGCTGGGGCTGAGGGTGTGAGGTAGGCTGCAGTAGTGGCTGGGGCTGAGGGTGTGAGGTAGGCTGCAGTAGTGGCTGGGGCTGAGGGTGTGAGGTAGGCTGCAGTAGTGGCTGGGGCTGAGGGTGTGAGGTAGGCTGCAGTAGTGGCTGGGGCTGAGGGTGTGAGGTTGACTCTATGTATGAGGTCGCTCGTCACATTATACTGAGAGCAGCTACTGAACACCTCTCTCCCCTCCGTAATCTTTCTGCCAAGAAAAATTAACAGGTTTCTCTTATTATTGAAATAAGCACAATAATATATTTGACAGATCAACATCTTTTGTTTCAGTTTTCCACCTATTAATCATCATATTAGAGTTCCGAGGTGTATAGAACAGAGGCTGTGTGTGTGAGTTCACGACTGGGTAGGGTTAGTGGTTCCTGTTTCAGTCAGGAAGTTCATCTTAGAGCCTGTGACCATCACTGATGACTAGCCTCATCAGCCAGTGGTGTTTGGATAGTAAGATAGGAGGGACAGAGTTTCCTGGGAGGGAGGAATTCGGTGTCTTTCGGTACCTCAGTAGGTTTTCAGAGACCAGGTGGAGTCCCAGAGTCTGGACTAAGTCAGGTTTCCTCACTGACTCCTTCAGGAAATCATGGTCAGCTGCGAAGTACTCCTGCTGCACTATTCTCAACCAGTACCTCATGGGTTCCAAGGATTTGCCCTTTCCCTAGACTAGGGATGTGTGGACACGAGAGGTGACTGTCAGGAGCCTGTCTAGTGTGAGGGTACCTGGACCTATCAATGTTTAACTCTGAATCGACAGCTGCGTTTAAGCAGACTGTCTGCTGGCATGAGGTGAGCATGTTGTGGTTTACCTGGAGTTTACCTGGAGAGAGTTCCGGGGGTCAACGCCCCCGCGGCCCGGTCTGAGACCAGGTGGTCTGCCCTCAGGCAGTAACCCGACCACAGACTGACCAGCTGGTCGCAGGGTGATGTCAGGTCAGTGGTTGGCAGTAACTCCCACTAGGACACTTGCCACAGTGTTACTTCCCTTGCGGTCACTTTTCCCTTCCCAGAGAAGTGGTCCGAATATAATAATGCAAATAAATAATATCTTTATTTACTGAAAGTACATGTACTAGGTATACAGACCATAGCTGACATCAGTGACATGACTCACGAAATCGTAATGACACGATTGCAAACAAACCATACCACGGGCAGGATTGAACCCGCGGTCAGTCTCAAAACTCCAGACCATTGACAACATGCCTATGCACTCAGCCCCGGGCCCAGACTCGTGGAACTCTGTTTTCATTAAAAACTGCAAGAAACCCCTCTCGCGTGCCCTAAGTACACTATGGAGGAGGAGCTTGGACATGAGTGAAATTCCACAGTCACTTAAAACAACGGATATAGCCCCACTCCATAAAGGTGGCAGCAAAGCATTAGCTAAGAACTATAGACCAATAGCTCTGACGTCCCACATCATAAAAATCTTTGAAAGAGTGCTAAGAAGCAGGATTGCAAATCACCTGGATTCCCAAAATCTGCACAATCCAGGGCAACATGGGTTCAGGGCAGGTCGCTCCTGCCTCTCACAACTACTGGATCACTATGACATGGTCTTGGATGCACTGGAAGAAAATCAGAATGCAGATGTAATATACACAGACTTTGCAAAAGCATTTGACAAATGCGATCATGGCGTAATAGCCCATAAAATACGTGCTAAAGGAATAACTGGGAAAGTGGGGAGATGGATCTTCAACTTCCTAACAAATCGAACACAAAGAGTAGTGGTCAACAGAGTTAAATCGGAGGCTGCCATAGTGAAGAGCTCTGTTCCACAAGGCACAGTACTCGCCCCCATCTTATTCCTTATCCTCATATCAGACATAAACAGAGATATACACCACAGCACCGTATCATCCTTTGCGGATGATACTAGGATCTGCATGAGGCTGTCATCTGCTGAGGACGTGGTTAACCTCCAAGAAGTTATAAACAAAGTTTTCCAGTGGGCAACGGTAAACAATATGATGTTCAATGAGGACAAATTCCAACTACTCCGTTATGGAAAACTGGAGGAGATAATAACTAGAACAGAGTATACTACTGACTCCGGCCATACAATAGAGCGGAAAAATAATGTAAGGGACCTGGGAGTAGTAATGTCTGAGGATCTCACTTTCAAGGATCACAACAGTGCCACGATCGCACGTGCAAAGAAAATGATAGGATGGATAATGAGAACTTTCAAAACGAGAGATGCCAAGCCCATGATGATCCTTTTCAAATCACTTGTTCTCTCTAGGCTGGAATACTGCTGTACATTAACATCTCCATTCAAAGCAGGTGAAATCGCAGATCTAGAGAGTGTACAGAGATCCTTTACTGCACGTATAAGTTCTGTCAAGCACCTTAACTACTGGGAACGCTTGGAAGCACTTGACTTGTACTCGTTGGAACGCAGGAGGGAGAGATATATCATAATCTACACTTGGAAAATCTTGGAAGGAATGGTCCCAAATCTGCACACTGAAATCACTCCCTACGAAAGTAAAAGACTGGGCAGGCGATGCAAAATGCCGCCAATAAAAAGTAGGGGCGCCATTGGTACACTAAGAGAAAACACCATAAGTGTCCGGGGCCCAAAACTGTTCAACAGCCTCCCATCAAGCATTAGGGGAATTGCCAATAAACCCCTGGCTGCCTTCAAGAGAGAGCTGGACAGATACCTAAAGTCAGTGCCGGATCAGCCGGGCTGTGGCTCGTACGTTGGACTGCGTGCGGCCAGCAGTAACAGCCTAGTTGATCAGGCCCTGATCCATCGGGAGGCCTGGTCATGGACCGGGCCGCGGGGGCGTTGATCCCCGGAATAACCTCCAGGTAACCTCCAGGTAACCGTCGCGTTAACCACTAGACCAGCTAGCCACAATAAGATTCGTCCAACTAGGTATATTTCTACACCATAGGAAGGTTAGCATAAACACCACAGTGACCACAAATGCAAGTTTTTATAGACGAATCTCCAGCTAGCGTGGCCGTGACAAACTCTAGCTCAAGTCCCCTCACTGTGGCTAGCTGGTCCAGTGGCTAACGCGACGGTCTGGTGTTTTGAGACTCTGACCGCGGGTTCAATCCCGCCCGTGGTATGGTTTATCAGTGACATCATACTACTATACAGAAAGCCGCTTGTTATGCAGAGTATTTCGATCAAATTTGGTCAGTTTTGTCCCAGGATGCGACCCACACCAGTCCACTAACACCCAGGTACCCATTTCACTGATGGTGAACATAGACAACCGGTGTAAAGAAACACGCCCAATGTTTCTACCCCCACTGAGAATTGAACCCAGACATTCGCCGTGCGAAGCGAGAGCTTTAGCCACCAGGCTATATCATATGTCCCTCACCTGTGTTTAGGAGGGAAATTTCACCCACTGTGGCTGTGCCACACATAAACTTGCTGTAGTAATCACTTTAATTTAAGAGGTCGACTGGACCAACCTTGTTGGTCTGAGTGTCAAGGTTGACTAGTTCCACAGCAGCAGCCTTTAACGTTGTGATGGCTATTTGCTAACCTTTTATGTGTATGTTCGCAGGTAGGTGATCAATGACCACTGCGTTAATTTTCTCGGATTACTGTCTCAGACAGACTGTGAAGCTCGTTATTTGGTATGGTGGGCTGCCAGGATACTGGAAGAACCCAGCCAGGTCCAGTAACACCTGATAGTGCCAGGCTACTGCCAGTCCCTATAACGAACCCTGATGAATGAAGGACATCTGTGATCCTTAATTAAATAAGGCAATTCCTTGTGTACTCAGATGCTCATTTACAATTACAAGTCGCGTTACCGGTAAGGCTGTCCGACTTAGATTAGTGAGGGCAGTCAAGGTGTACGAGCTAGAGAGAGGTAGGAGCAGCTCCTCACACCTGTTGACAGTTGTCAGCTGTGACCTACTTCTTCCCGTTCTCTATGCAGGGTATAGCGGGGACAGACTATTGTTATGTATATTCTTGTACTTCAGGACTTAAGATGTCTGGGATTGCAGTCACTTCCTGGGTGACACCCAGGCACTTCTCACAGAGTTTGAGTTCCCAAACTCTGTTTCTGGGTGGGGACTGTTGTAAACTCGTGACAAAAAGGGGCCCAAAGCAGAGTAAACATTTTGGAGAGCGGGAGGAGGCTGGTGGAGTCCTGCTTTTCCACTTCTTTTTGGCTCGTCCCTTCCTCTTGTAGTGCTAGTAGTGTCCAGGACACGCCCTACTGTTGCTTTGTCTGTGGCGTAGCAATCCCTTGCATCGTAGGTGTTGACGCACTGGGTGCGACCCTGTCAGGCGACCGCTTGACATGCTTCGAGTCAGGCTGCATGTTACTATGCATACAAGGCACAATATGTTGCACCGTACGTGTACTTACGAATGTCCTTTTTAAATCTAAATTTTTCTAACTTAAATCCGTTATTTCTCGTTTTTACCTGATTCGATATCCTCAGTATTTTATTAGTATCACCTTTATTTATGCCCATTATCCACTATACACCTCGATGATATTTCCCCTCATTCTACGTCTCTCCAGAGAGTGAAGATTCAAGGCTCTAAGTCGATCTTCATACGGGAGATTCCTTACACAGTAAATCATTATAGTCATTCTTCTCTGCATGTTCTCCAATAAGCTTATATCCATCCTGTAGTAAGGAGACCAAAACTGAGCAGCATAATCTAAATGAGGCCTCACTAGTGATGTATAGAGCTGTAAAATAACTTTTGAACTTCTGTTACTAATACTTCTTAAGATAAATCCCAGTAATCTGTTGGCCTTGTTGCGCACACTTAGGCACTGCTGTCTTGGCTTTAGATTTCTGCTTACCATGACTCCCAAGTCTTTTTCACATTCTGTATGACCAAGCTCTACTTCACCTAGATTATAGCTTCGAGGGTTATTTTCATTACCAAGGGCAAGTACCTTACACTTATCCACATTAAACTTCATCTGCCACTTGGCTTTCAAACAAAGTTGGATTAATGTTGGTAGAATTACCGACAATTTGTTAGGTAAAAGGACACAAGCACAATTAATGTGACATTTTATTGTGGCAACGTTTCGCTCTCCAGGAGCTTTGCTAAGCTGTTACAACAGCTTGGCAACGTTTCGCTCTCCAGGAGCTTTGTTAAGCTGCTACAACACATTGGCTCCACTATAAAATGCTCCATTTTCATGTTCCTGTATTAGATTGATAAAGTTACTAGAGGACAAAATCTCTCTCAGTTTGTCAGTATTATATATCTTAGCTATGAAGATACTGACAGCTTCTTATTCTGATTAGTTATCTTCTCACTTACTTGGGAATGGTAAACTCCTTCCAGTCGTCAAGGGTGACACTGAGTGGGCGGCCAGGTATGTGACACCAGTGGGTGGGCGTGGAGGTCATGAAGATGGGTGTTAGTGCTATCCACGGGATGATAAAGTTGATAGGCACTACGAAGAGCCAGTAAAGCAGTCTCTGGTGCCTCCCATTATTTCCTACTTCTTCCAGTAGCTGCAAATTGAAAATACCTTAATTATGCCGTAAAGTTCAACGATAGCAATAAATTTCATTTGCAAATCAAATGACACTTGTGAATCAAATAAACATGAGTATAAGTCACGATAATGGGACTTCAACAATTCACAAATAGCCTTCAAAATTGGATAAGGAATCAGGCAAAGTTTTGGTGCATCCTGGCCCCTTATTAACCTGTCGTCTTCATTGATCTCCATTTTCCAGGTTGGATGTGAATCAGGTAAGCACATCCAAGGAACTTCTTATTTCGAACTTGGCTTCGCAAGTTCATCACGCCGCCATTTTGCTGTTTTTTATGCAGTAAAATTTGGTACACCGAAATTTTATGGCTACCTGATTCTATACGATATCAAAGTATAAAACAAAATCCAGCTATATGCATAATAATTTATATATTCCCATAGGTATTTATCTACCACTAGGGAGGAATCTTGCTCTAGGCCCTTTGTGCTATAATTGCAATCTTTACTGCATGAGCAATGCAATAAGAAGAATGGAATTTAGAATAGCCCAAGCAGGTGTGTCAAGAGACAGTCCAACTAGGATAAACCACAGCTGAAAGCTAGTTACCCCGGTATCAACTACACTAAAACTATATCACCTGATCTTAATTTTTCTGTCTTAATCCCATCTATCCCAGCAGTTTTGCCCACTTTCATTCTACCTATGGCCTCACATATTTCCACTCTCACATCTGACTCTTCCTCACTCCTACAAGATATTATATTTCCCTGCCCAATGCATGAAACCACTGCCTCATTTTCTTCAACATCTAACTCCTTAACATATTCTTCCCACTGATCTCTTCCCCTTTGTTTCAGCTGGATATAACAAAGAATCAATGCTCCTGTTTGGAGAGCATGAAATCACACCATCAGAGGGTGTCCAGCAAGGGTATCCTCCTGCACAATTTCTCTTCTGTATAGCAGTTAGGGAAATCACAGTCAGACTGACCAGTGAGCTAAACATCTGGTTCCTGGATGATGGCACAATAGCAGGTACAAAGGAGTCCCTCTTAGGTGATCTTACACAAGTGATGACCTGAGGACAGGAAATGGGTATCATCCTGAATCCATCCAAATGTGAAATCATTTCAATCAACAAGTGATAAATTCAGTGAGATCCAAACTACCAGGAGCATCAGTCATTGCCCCTACAAATATCGTCTTGCTTGGAGCACCTCTGGGAAGCGATGTCATTGACACAATCCTCAGGAAGAAATTTGAAGAGTTGAGGAGAATGGAACGACGAATAGGCAGTCTTGACACCCACGATGCCTTGTACCTTCTCACAAAGTGCTTGAGTCTGCCAGGGTTGACATATTCACTAAGATGAGCACCTTCATAAGATAACCCCATACTGCACGAATATGACAGTATCCTGAGGCAGATTTTTAAGAAAGTACTTAACCTTACTCTAGAAGATGGGCAGTGGAACCAAGCTACACTTCCAGTCAGACTAGGAGGCATTGGTGTCCGCAAATCATCACAGATTGGATTACCTGCTTTCCTGTCCTCATGCATTGCATCCAGAGAGCTTGTAGCAGCAATTCTCCCTGAACATCTTAGGGACAAGATTGGAGTCCAGGACCAAAAGTTCATTGACGGAGCCATGATCTGGGATAATCTAACGGGCTCTGAAACCAGACCTGCTCCCCCCCAACAACTACAAACAATCGCACTGGGATGGCCCGATAGTGGAGAAAATAGCCTCAACAATGCTTCAGAGTGTGTCAGGGAAGGATAGAGCCCGCCTGCTGGCAGTGAGAGCTCCTCATGTAGGGGACTTTCTGTTGGCTGTTCCCAACTCCAGCCTTGACACATGGCTCGACCCACAGACCATCTGTATTGATGTTGCCCTTCGACTTGCCGCCCCTATTCTCGCTGAACACAGATGTATTTGTGGCAGTGAAGCAGCAGACCGATTCGAGTACCATGGTCTTGTGTGCCCTAAATCCGAGGGAAAGATTGCAAGACTTGAGGAGGTTAATAACATTATCAAGAGGAACCTCAGAACAGCCGGATTCCCAGCAGTAAGGGAGCCACCCCAACTATGCAGATCTGATGGCAGCAAGAAGCGTCCAGATGGTATCACACTTCAAGCCTGGACAGACGGTAAGCAGGTGGTGTGGGACTACACATGTGCATCTACCGTGGCTGATACCTATCTCCAATACACCAGGGAAGAAGGAGGAGCAGCTGCCAGCTTCAGGGTGTCCCAAAAGTCTGGAAAATATGGAGAATTTGCCCATCATTATATGTTTGTTCCCATAGGCTCAGAGACCCTTGGCTCATGGGGAAAGAATGCATCTAAGTTCCTTAAGGAGCTAGGCAAAAGACTCATCAGGTTAATTAGAGATCCCAGGTCTGTTCCAGCGACTCAGCGCTGCTGTTCAGAGGGGTAATGCCTGCTGTATTTTGGGCCCGTGCCCCAGTTCTGAAGAGCTGGATGAGATTTTCACATTATAATCAGTGACAAACATATAACAATATGTACTAGACATGTATCTCTCTAAAATTCTCTTATATATGTTTAAAGATATATTTTTTCATTTATGTTAATGTAAAAATTAATAATTTTTTACCCAAGGAACCTAAAAAAGCTGACCTGACCTTATTATAACAAGCGTAATTTAATTTAGCTAAATCCAACCAAATACAGTTTAGATAAGTTTACAATAATTTAATAATAAAACAAACACAAGGAAATATATTTTTTCGTTAGGTTGAAAATAATTTTTGCAAAATTATCGCATACACAAATATTCGCTTGCCGTATTAGGCAAGAAGAGCATTGTTATTTAAGCCAAAATCGCAAGTTTTACCTATTCGGCACCACATAAATATATTAACAATTGTGGCTTCTCGTGAGAAAGGAATCTTTATTATAAGAAGTATGACCAAGGTTAAATATGACCAAGGTTAAATATGACCAAGGTTAAATATGACCAAGGTTAAATATGACCAAGGTTAAATATGACCAAGGTTAAATATGACCAAGGTTAAATATGACCAAGGTTAAATATGACCAAGGTTAAATATGACCAAGGTTAAATATGACCAAGGTTAAATATGACCAAAATATGACCAAGGTTAAATATGACCAAGGTTAAATTCCGTCTAAGTCGACTTCCAGTTTCTTTATAATTAACATTTTTCGGATGTAACATCATCCAGCATCAGAATATAAAAATTATTATAAGAGTAATTCAACTTAGAATTTTATTTAAAAGTCTTATTAAGTTTAATTCAAACCTTGTATAGAACAATAATAAAAATATAATGAGAGCATAAACTTGTAGCTGATACAGTTATAATGCGACAAGACAACAACCATAATTATCAAAATATAATTAGTTTTTCATGGAAAAATTCAATAAAGTTTGAAGTAAGATAAAATATCTGAGCAACTTAGATGACGACACAACTTTTGTCATCTCTCACACAAATCTAAATTCCCTCAACAACACTGTTATCAGTACAACTAGTAAAGATAACCTGAATGATTACCAGTAAACTCGTGTTTAACATTGATAAAACCTTCTACATGATGTCTGGGAACACACCAACAAATGTCCAACTAAACGTTATGATAAACTATTCTCCCATTGCCAGACAAAATGAAAGAAAAATCCCTGGGACTGTCCCTTAACTGCAGCTTGAAATTCTACACCACATGCATCATATTACAACAGAAAGTCTCCAAAACTGTTGTTATCCTCTCCAAGATAAGTTACCATATACATTACAATAGAAAGTCTGCTTAATATACATAACATTCAATTATAATATATATTCAGTACAATAGACAGCTGCTTCTGATAACTCCAGAGCCTCTCTGCTGACAGTTGCTTCTGATAACTCCAGAGCCTCTCTGCTGACAGCTACTTCTGATAACTCCAGACAGAGCCTCTCTGCTGACAGCTGCTTCTGATAACTCCAGAGCCTCTCTGCTGACAGCTACTTCTGATAACTCCAGACAGAGCCTCTCTGCTGACAGCTGCTTCTGATAACTCCAGAGCCTCTCTGCTGACAGCTACTTCTGATAACTCCAGACAGAGCCTCTCTGCTGACAGTTGCTTCTGATAACTCCAGAGCCTCTCTGCTGACAGCTACTTCTGATAACTCCAGACAGAGCCTCTCTGCTGACAGCTGCTTCTGATAACTCCAGAGCCTCTCTGCTGACAGCTACTTCTGATAACTCCAGACAGAGCCTCTCTGCTGACAGCTACTTCTGATAACTCCAGAGCCTCTCTGCTGACAGCTACTTCTGATAACTCCAGAGCCTCTCTGCTGACAGCTACTTCTGATAACTCCAGACAGAGCCTCTCTGCTGACAGCTACTTCTGATAACTCCAGAGCCTCTCTGCTGACAGCTGCTTCTGATAACTCCAGAGCCTCTCTGCTGACAGCTACTTCTGATAACTCCAGACAGAGCCTCTCTGCTGACAGCTACTTCTGATAACTCCAGAGCCTCTCTGCTGACAGCTACTTCTGATAACTCCAGAGCCTCTCTGCTGACAGCTACTTCTGATAACTCCAGACAGAGCCTCTCTGCTGACAGCTACTTCTGATAACTCCAGAGCCTCTCTGCTGACAGCTACTTCTGATAACTCCAGACAGAGCCTCTCTGCTGACAGCTGCTTCTGATAACTCCAGAGCCTCTCTGCTGACAGCTACTTCTGATAACTCCAGACAGAGCCTCTCTGCTGACAGCTACTTCTGATAACTCCAGAGCCTCTCTGCTGACAGCTACTTCTGATAACTCCAGAGCCTCTCTGCTGACAGCTACTTCTGATAACTCCAGACAGAGCCTCTCTGCTGACAGCTACTTCTGATAACTCCAGAGCCTCTCTGCTGACAGCTACTTCTGATAACTCCAGACAGAGCCTCTCTGCTGACAGCTGCTTCTGATAACTCCAGAGCCTCTCTGCTGACAGCTACTTCTGATAACTCCAGACAGAGCCTCTCTGCTGACAGCTACTTCTGATAACTCCAGAGCCTCTCTGCTGACAGCTACTTCTGATAACTCCAGAGCCTCTCTGCTGACAGCTACTTCTGATAACTCCAGACAGAGCCTCTCTGCTGACAGCTACTTCTGATAACTCCAGAGCCTCTCTGCTGACAGCTACTTCTGATAACTCCAGACAGAGCCTCTCTGCTGACAGCTACTTCTGATAACTCCAGAGCCTCTCTGCTGACAGCTACTTCTGATAACTCCAGACAGAGCCTCTCTGCTGACAGCTACTTCTGATAACTCCAGAGCCTCTCTGCTGACAGCTACTTCTGATAACTCCAGACAGAGCCTCTCTGCTGACAGCTACTTCTGATAACTCCAGAGCCTCTCTGCTGACAGCTACTTCTGATAACTCCAGACAGAGCCTCTCTGCTGACAGCTACTTCTGATAACTCCAGAGCCTCTCTGCTGACAGCTACTTCTGATAACTCCAGACAGAGCCTCTCTGCTGACAGCTGCTTCTGATAACTCCAGAGCCTCTCTGCTGACAGCTGCTTCTGATAACTCCAGAGCCTCTCTGCTGACAGCTGCTTCTGATAACTCCAGAGCCTCTCTGCTGACAGTTGCTTCTGATAACTCCAGAGCCTCTCTGCTGACAGCTACTTCTGATAACTCCAGAGCCTCTCTGCTGACAGCTACTTCTGATAACTCCAGAGCCTCTCTGCTGACAGCTACTTCTGATAACTCCAGAGCCTCTCTGCTGACAGCTGCTTCTGATAACTCCAGAGCCTCTCTGCTGACAGCTGCTTCTGATAACTCCAGAGCCTCTCTGCTGACAGCTGCTTCTGATAACTCCAGACAGAGCCTCTCTGCTGACAGCTGCTTCTGATAACTCCAGACAGAGCCTCTCTGCTGACAGTTGCTTCTGATAACTCCAGAGCCTCTCTGCTGACAGCTGCTTCTGATAACTCCAGAGCCTCTCTGCTGACAGTTGCTTCTGATAACTCCAGAGCCTCTCTGCTGACAGCTACTTCTGATAACTCCAGAGCCTCTCAGCTGACAGCTACTTCTGATAACTCCAGAGCCTCTCTGCTGACAGTTGCTTCTGATAACTCCAGAGCCTCTCAGCTGACAGCTACTTCTGATAACTCCAGAGCCTCTCAGCTGACAGCTACTTCTGATAACTCCAGAGCCTCTCTGCTGACAGCTACTTCTGATAACTCCAGAGCCTCTCAGCTGACAGCTACTTCTGATAACTCCAGAGCCTCTCTGCTGACAGCTACTTCTGATAACTCCAGAGCCTCTCAGCTGACAGCTACTTCTGATAACTCCAGAGCCTCTCTGCTGACAGCTACTTCTGATAACTCCAGAGCCTCTCAGCTGACAGCTACTTCTGATAACTCCAGAGCCTCCCTGCTGACAGCTACTTCTGATAACTCCAGAGCCTCTCTGCTGACAGCTGCTTCTGATAACTCCAGAGCCTCTCTGCTGACAGTTGCTTCTGATAACTCCAGAGCCTCTCTGCTGACAGCTACTTCTGATAACTCCAGAGCCTCTCTGCTGACAGCTACTTCTGATAACTCCAGAGCCTCTCTGCTGACAGCTACTTCTGATAACTCCAGAGCCTCTCTGCTGACAGCTACTTCTGATAACTCCAGAGCCTCTCAGCTGACAGCTACTTCTGATAACTCCAGAGCCTCTCTGCTGACAGCTACTTCTGATAACTCCAGAGCCTCTCAGCTGACAGCTACTTCTGATAACTCCAGAGCCTCTCTGCTGACAGCTGCTTCTGATAACTCCAGAGCCTCTCTGCTGACAGTTGCTTCTGATAACTCCAGAGCCTCTCTGCTGACAGCTACTTCTGATAACTCCAGAGCCTCTCTGCTGACAGCTACTTCTGATAACTCCAGAGCCTCTCTGCTGACAGCTACTTCTGATAACTCCAGAGCCTCTCAGCTGACAGCTACTTCTGATAACTCCAGAGCCTCTCTGCTGACAGCTACTTCTGATAACTCCAGAGCCTCTCTGCTGACAGCTACTTCTGATAACTCCAGACAGAGCCTCTCTACCTGACAGCTGCTTCTGATAACTCCAGACAGAGCCTCTCTGCTGACAGCTGCTTCTGATAACTCCAGAGCCTCTCTGCTGACAGCTGCTTCTGATAACTCCAGAGCCTCTCTGCTGACAGCTACTTCTGATAACTCCAGAGCCTCTCTGCTGACAGCTGATTCTGATAACTCCAGAGCATCTCTGCTGACAGCTGCTTCTGATAACTCCAGAGCCTCTCTGCTGACAGCTGCTTCTGATAACACCAGAGCCTCTCTACCTGACAGCTACTTCTGATAACACCAGAGCCTCTCTATCTGACAGCTGCTTCTGATAACTCCAGAGCATCTCTGCTGACAGCTGCTTCTGATAACTCCAGAGCCTCTCTGCTGACAGCTGCTTCTGATAACACCAGAGCCTCTCTACCTGACAGCTACTTCTGATAACACCAGAGCCTCTCTATCTGACAGCTGATTCTGATAACTCCAGAGCCTCTCTATCTGACAGCTGCTTCTGATAACTCCAGAGCCTCTCTATCTGACAGCTGCTTCTGATAACACCAGAGCCTCTCTATCTGACAGCTGCTTCTGATAACTACAGAGCCTCTCTGCTGACAGCTGCTTCTGAAAACTACAGAGCCTCTCTGCTGACAGCTGCTTCTGATAACTCCTGAGCCTCTCTATCTGACAGCTGCTTCTGATAACTACAGAGCCTCTCTGCTGACAGCTGCTTCTGAAAACTACAGAGCCTCTCTGCTGACAGCTGCTTCTGATAACTCCTGAGCCTCTCTATCTGACAGCTGCTTCTGATAACGCCAGAGCCTCTCTATCTGACAGCTGCTTCTGAAAACTACAGAGCCTCTCTGCTGACAGCTGCTCCTGATAACTACAGAGCCTCTCTATCAGCCAGCTGCTTCAAAGCTGTAATGTAATCCTGGTAACAATAATGTAACCCTGGAAACAATAATGTAACCCTGGTAACAATAATGTAACCCTGGTAACAATAATGGAACTCTAGTAACAATAATGTAATCCTGGTAACAATAATGTAACCCTGGTAACAATAATGTAACCCTGGTAACAATAATGGAACTCTAGTAACAATAATGTAATCCTGGTACCAATAATGTAATCCTGGTAGCAGTAACGTAATCCTGGTACCAATAATGTAACCCTGGAAACAATAATGTAATCCTGATAACAATAAAGTAATCCTGGTATCAATAATGTAATCCTGGTAACAATAATGTAATATTGGTACCAAAAATGTAACCATGGTAACAATAATGTGATCTTGGTTTCAATAGTGTAATCCTGGTAACAATAATGTAACCCTGGTAATAATAATGTAATCCTGATAACAATAATGTTACCCTGGTACCAGTAGTTTAGTCCTGGTAACAATAATGTATTCCTGGTACCAGTAGTTTAGTCCTGGTAACAATAATGTTACCCTGGTCCCAGTAGTTTAGTCCTGGTAACAATAATGTTACCCTGGTACCAGTAGTTTAGTCCTGGTAACAATAATGTTACCCTGGTACCAGTAGTTTAGTCCTGGTAACAATAATGTTACCCTGGTACCAGTAGTTTAGTCCTGGTAACAATAATGTTACCCTGGTACCAGTAGTTTAGTCCTGGTAACAATAATGTAATCCTGGTACCAGTAGTTTAGTCCTGGTAACAATAATGTTACCCTGGTACCAGTAGTTTAGTCCTGGTAACAATAATGTTACCCTGGTCCCAGTAGTTTAGTCCTGGTAACAATAATGTTACCCTGGTACCAGTAGTTTAGTCCTGGTAACAATAATGTTACCCTGGTACCAGTAGTTTAGTCCTGGTAACAATAATGTTACCCTGGTCCCAGTAGTTTAGTCCTGGTAACAATAATGTTACCCTGGTACCAGTAGTTTAGTCCTGGTAACAATAATGTTACCCTGGTCCCAGTAGTTTAGTCCTGGTAACAATAATGTTACCCTGGTACCAGTAGTTTAGTCCTGGTAACAATAATGTTACCCTGGTACCAGTAGTTTAGTCCTGATAACAATAATGTTACCCTGGTACCAGAAGTTTAGTCCTGGTAACAATAATGTTACCCTGGTACCAGTAGTTTAGTCCTGGTAACAATAATGTTACCCTGGTACCAGTAGTTTAGTCCTGGTAACAATAATGTAATCCTGGTACGAATAATATGATCCTGTATCAATAATACAATCCTGGAGTTTGTGCAAGAAAGGCATAAAATACCGACAAGATGAAAGTTAAGACACTTGTGCAACGTCTAGATATATTTATTGTAGACGCTTCACCATCCAGTGGCTTTATCAATACAGATCCCAGAACATAATTAGAAGACAGTAGAACTATATACAAAAGATGAGGTAATGAGCCCCTCAGCCTTGGAGTTAGTGTTCACAGCATCGTGGTGGAGGAGAATCTGGAGCAAAGACAAGAAGACTGGCGGTTATATAGGCGTCAGTGGAATGGGACGTGCAGCAGACGAGGGCAGTCACTGGTAGGCGGGATTCCACAGTGGAAGTAGGTCCTTCCCAATGGGATGGGTTAGTTGCAGCATCCGTGAAGAAGGTTGTGTAGTGCTGAAGTGACTGTACGTGTGTAGTGCTGGAGTAATGGTGTAATGTGAGTGTTGTTAGTAAGCCGGGTAATTGTGTAATGTGAGTGTTGTTAGTAAGCCGGGTAATTGTGTAATGTGAGTGTTGTTAGTAAGCCAGGAAATGGTGTAATGTGAGTGTTGATAGTAAGCCGGGTAATGGTGTAATGTGAGTGTTGTTAGTAAGCCGGGTAATGGTGTAATGTGAGTGTTGTTAGTAAGCCGGGTAATGGTGTAATGTGAGTGTTGATAGTAAGCCGGGTAATGGTGTAATGTGAGTGTTGTTAGTAAGCCGGAAAATGGTGTAATGTGAGTGTTGTTAGTAAGCCGGGTAATGGTGTAATGTGAGTGTTGTTAGTAAGCCGGGTAATGGTGTAATGTGAGTGTTGTTAGTAAGCCGGGAAATGGTGTAATGTGAGTGTTGATAGTAAGCCGGGTAATGGTGTAATGTGAGTGTTGTTAGTAAGCCGGAAAATGGTGTAATGTGAGTGTTGTTAGTAAGCCGGGTAATGGTGTAATGTGAGTGTTGTTAGTAAGCCGGGTAATGGTGTAATGTGAGTGTTCATAGTAAGCCGGGTAAAGTTGTAATGTGAGTGTTGTTAGTAAGCCGGGTAATGGTGTAATGTGTGTTTTGTTAGTAAGCCGGGTAATGGTGTAATGTGAGTGTTGTGAGTAAGCCGGGTAATGGTGTAATGTGAGTGTTGTTAGTAAGCCGGGTAATGGTGTAATGTGTGTTTTGTTAGTAAGCCGGGTAATGGAGTAATGTGAGTGTTGTTATTAAGCCGGGTAATGGTGTAATGTGAGTGTTGTGAGTAAGCCGGGTAATGGTGTAATGTGAGTGTTGTTAGAAAGCCGGGTAATGGTGTAATGTGTGTTTTGTTAGTAAGCAGGGTAATGGTGTAATGTGATTGTTGTGAGTAAGCTTCATAATGGTGAAATGTGTGTGTTGTGAGTAAGCCGGGTAATGATGTAATGTGTGTGTTGTGAGTAAGCCGGGTAATGGTGAACTGTGAGTGTTGTTAGTCGGGTAATGATGTACTGTGCGTGTTGTTAGTAAGCCGGGTAACGGTGTAATGTGAGTGCTGTTAGTAAGCCGGTTAATGGTGTAATGTGTGTGTTGTTAATAAGCCGGGTAATGGTGTAATGTGAGTGTTGCGAGTAAGCCGGGTAATAGTGTAACGTGTGTGTTGGTACTAAGCCGGTTAATGGTGTAATGCGTGTGTTCTGAGTAAGCCGGTAATGGTGTAATGTGTGTGTTGTTAGTAAGCCGGGTACTGGTGTAATGCGTGTGTTGTTAGTAAGCCGGGTAATAGTGTAATGTGAGTGTTGTTAGTAAGCCGGGTAATGGTGTAATGTGAGTGTTGTTAGTAAGCCGGGTAATGGTGTAATGTGAGTGTGTTGTTAGCAAGCCGGAAAATGGTGTAATGTGAGTGTTGTTAGTAAGCCGGGTAATGGTGTAATGTGTGTTTTGTTAGTAAGCCGGGAAATGGTGTAATGTGAGTGCTCATAGTAAGCCGGGTAAAGTTGTAATGTGAGTGTTGTTAGTAAGCCGGGTAATGGTGTAATGTGTGTTTTGTTAGTAAGCCGGGTAATGGTGTAATGTGAGTGTTGTGAGTAAGCCGGGTAATGGTGTAATGTGAGTGTTGTTAGTAAGCCGGGTAATGGTGTAATGTGTGTTTTGTTAGTAAGCCGGGTAATGGAGTAATGTGAGTGTTGTTAGTAAGCCGGGTAATGGTGTAATGTGAGTGTTGTGAGTAAGCCGGGTAATGGTGTAATGTGAGTGTTGTTAGTAAGCCGGGTAATGGTGTAATGTGTGTTTTGTTAGTAAGCCGGGTAATGGAGCAATGTGAGTGTTGTTAGTAAGCCGGGTAATGGTGTAATGTGAGTGTTGTTAGTAAGCCGGGTAATGGTGTAATGTGTGTTTTGTTAGTAAGCCGGGTAATGGAGTAATGTGAGTGTTGTTAGTAAGCCGGGTAATGGAGTAATGTGAGTGTTGTTAGTAAGCCGGGTAATGGTGTAATGTGTGTGTTGTTAGTAAGCCGGGTAATGGTGTAATGTGTGTTTTGTTAGTAAGCCGGGTAATGGAGTAATGTGAGTGTTGTTAGTAAGCCGGGTAATGGTGTAATGTGAGTGCTGTTAGTAAGCCGGGTAATGGTGCAATGTGTGTGTTGTTAGTAAGCCGGGTAATGGTGTAATGTGAGTGTTGTTAGTAAGCCGGGTAATGGTGTAATGTGAGTGTTGTTAGTAAGCCGGGTAATGGTGTAATGTGTGTGTTGTGAGTAAGCCGGGTAATGGTGAACTGTGAGTGTTGTTAGTCGGGTAATGATGTACTGTGCGTGTTGTTAGTAAGCCGGGTAACGGTGTAATGTGAGTGCTGTTAGTAAGCCGGTTAATGGTGTAATGTGTGTGTTGTTAATAAGCCGGGTAATGGTGTAATGTGAGTGTTGCGAGTAAGCCGGGTAATGGTGTAACGTGTGTGTTGGTACTAAGCCGGTTAATGGTGTAATGCGTGTGTTCTGAGTAAGCCGGTAATGGTGTAATGTGTGTGTTGTTAGTAAGCCGGGTACTGGTGTAATGCGTGTGTTGTTAGTAAGCGGGGTAATAGTGTAATGTGTGTGCTGTTAGTAAGCCGGTTGATGGTGTAACGTGTGTGTTGTGAGTAAGCCGGGTAATGGTGTAATGATTGTGTTGTGAGCAAGCCGGGAAAATAGTGGAAAGTGTGTGTTGTGAGTAAGTTGGCGTAATGGTGCAAAGTATGTGTTGTGAGTAAGCCGGGGTAATTGTGTAATGTGTGTTTTGTGTAACCATGGGTAATTGTGTAATGTGTGTTGTGAGTAAGCCGGGGTAATTGTGAAATGTGTGTTGTGAGTAAGCCGGGGTAATTGTGTAATGTGTGTTTTGTGTAACCATGGGTAATTGTGTAATATGTGTTGTGAGTAAGCCGGGGTAATTGTGAAATGTGTGTTGTGAGTAAGCCGGGGTAATTGAGTAATACGTGTTAGTAGTAAGCCGGGGTAATTGTGTAATATGTGTTGTGAGTAAGCCGGGAAGGTGTAATGTGTGCTGTGAGTAAGCCGGGGTAATTGTGCAATGTGCGTTGTGAGTAAGCCGGGAAGGTGTAATGTATGTTGTGACTAAGCCGGGGTGATGGTGTAATATGTCTGTTGTGAGTAAGCCGGGGTAATTGTGTAATGTGTGTTGTGAGAAAGCCGGGGAAGTTGTGTAATGTGTGTTGTGAGTAAGCCAGGGTAATGGTGTAATGTGTGTTGTGAATAATCCGTGGAAATTGTGTAATGTGTGTTGTGAGAAAGCCGGGGAAGTTGTGTAATGTGTGTTGTGAGTAAGCCAGGGTAATGGTGTAGTGTGTGTTGAGAGTAAACGGAAGGAATTGTGTAATGTGTGTTGTGAGAAAGCCGGGGTAATTGAGTAATGCGTATTGTGAGTAAGCCGGGGTAACTGTGTAATGTGTGTCGTGAGTAAGCCAGAGTAATTGTGTAATGTGTGTTGTGAGTAAGCCGGGGTAATTGTGTAATGTGTGTTGTGAGTAAGCCGGGGTAATTGTGTAATGTGTGTTGTGAGTAAGCCAGAGTAATTGTGTAATGTGTGTTGTGAGTAAGCCGGGGTAAATGTGTAATGTGTGTTGAGAGTAAGCCGGGGTAATGGTGTAATGTGTGTGCTGTGAGTAAGCCGGAGAAATAGTGGAATGTGTGTGTTGAGAAAAAGCCGGGTAATGGCGAAATGTGTGTGCTGTGAGTAAGTCGAAAAATAGTGGAATGTGTATGTTGTGAGATCGAAGGGTAATGGTGTAAGGAGTGTGTTGTGAGTAAGCTGGATAATAGCGAAATGTGTGTGCTGTGAGTAAGCCGGGGAAAGAGTGGAATGTGTGTGTTGTGAGTAAACCGGGTAATGGCGAAATGTGTGTGCTGTGAGAAAGCCGAGAAGACTGGAGTGTGTGTGTTGTGAGTTAGACGGGTAATGGTGTAATGTGTGTGCTCTAAGCCGAGGAAATAGTGGAATATGTGTGTTGTGAGTAAGACGGGTAATGGTGTAATGTGTATCCTGTGAGTAAGCCAAGGAAAGAGTGGAATGTGTGTGTTGTGAGTTAGAAGGGTAATGGTGTAATGTGTGTGCTGTGACTAAGCCGGGGTAATGGCGATATATGTGTGTGTTGTAATTAAGCCGGCGTAATGGTGTAATGTATGTGTTGTGAATAACCCGGGGAAATATTGGTATGTGTGTGTTGTGAGACGCTTAATGGAGTAATGTGTGTATTGTGAGTAAGCCGGGGAAATAGAAGTATGTGTGTGTTGTGAGTAAGACGCTTAAATGGTGTAATGTGTGTGATGTGAATAAGCCGGGGTAATGTTGTAATTTGTGTGTTGCGAGTAAGCTGGGGTAATTGTGTATTGTGTGTTGTGAGTAAGCCGGGGTAACTGTGTAATGTGTGTTGTGAGAAAGCCGGGAAAGTTGTGTAATGTGTGTTTTGAGTAAGCCGGGGTAATGGAGTAATGTGTGTTGAGGGAAAACGGGAGGAATTGTATAATGTGTGTTGTGAGTAAGCCAGAGTAATTTTGTAATGTGTGTTGTGAGTAAGCCAGAGTAATTTTGTAATGTGTGTTGTGAGTAAGCCAGAGTAATTTTGTAATGTGTGTTGTGAGTAAGCCAGAGTAATTTTGTAATGTGTGTTGTGAGTAAGCCAGAGTAATTTTGTAATGTGTGTTGTGAGTAAGCCAGAGTAATTTTGTAATGTGTGTTGTGAGTAAGCCAGAGTAATTTTGTAATGTGTGTTGTGAGTAACCCTGGGTAATTGTGTAATATGTGAAGTGAGTAAGCCCGGGTAATGGTGTAATGTGTGTGCTGTGAGTAAGCCGGGGAAAGAGTGGAATGTGTGTTTTGTGAGTTAGACGGGTAATGGTGTAATGTGTGTGCTGTGAGAAAGCCGAGGAAATAGTGGAATGTGTGTGTTGTGAGTTATACGGTTAATAGTGTAATGTGAGTGCTGTGAGAAAGCCGAGGAAATAGTGGAATGTGTGTGTTGTGAGTAAGACGGGTAATGGTGTAATGTGTATGCTGTGAGTAAGCCGAGGAAAGAGTGGAATGTGTGTGTTGTGAGTTAGACGGGTAATGGTGTAATGTGTGTGCTGTGAGTAAGCCGGAGCAATGGCGAAATATGTGTGTTGTGATTAAGCTGGCGTAATGGTGTAATGTATGTGTTGTGAGTAAGCCGGGGAAATAGTGGTATGTGTGTGTTGTGAGTAAGACGCTTAATGGTGTAATGTGTGTATTGTGAGTAAGCCGGGGAAATGTTGTAATTTGTGTGTTGCGAGTAAGCCGGGGTAATTGTGTAATGTGTGTTGTGAGTAAGCCGGGGTGATGGTGTTATGTGTGTGTTGTGAGTAAGCCGGGGTAATTGCGTAATGTGTTTTTTGAGTAAGCCGGGGTAATTTTGTAATGTGTGTCGTGAGTTTGCCGGGGTAAATGTGTAATGTGTGTTGCAAGTAAGCCGGGGCAATTGTGTAATGTGTGTTGTGAGTAAGCCGGGGTAATGGTGTTTTGTGTGTGTTGTGAGTAAGCCGGGGTAAGTGCGTAATGTGTGTTGTGAATAAGCCGGGGTAATGGTGTAATGTGTGTTGTGAGTAAGCCAGAGTAACTGTGTAATGTGCGTTGTGAGTAAGCGGGGGTAATTGTGCAATGTGTGTTGCGAGTAAGCCGGGAAGGTGTAATGTGTGCTATGAGTAAGCCAGGATAATTGTGTAATGAGTGTTGCAAGTAAGCCAGAGTAACTGTGTAATGTGTGTTGTGAGTAAGCGGGGATAATTGTGCAATGTGTGTTGTGAGTAAGCCGGGGAGGTGTATTGTGCGTTCTGAGTAAGCCGGGGTGATTGTGTAATATGTCTGTTGTGAGTAAGCCGAAGAAATTGTGTAATATGTGTTATGAGTAAGCGGAAGTAATGGTGTAATGTGCGTGTTGTAAGCCGTGGTAATTCTGTAATGTGTGTTTAAAGTAAGCCGGGGTAATTGTGAAATGTGTGTTGGGAGTAAGCCGAGGTGATTGTGAAATGTGTGCTGTTAATAATCCGGGGAATTTGTGTAATGTGTGTTGTGAGTAAGCCAGGGTAATGGTGTAATGTGAGTTGAGAGAAAGCCGGGGTAATTGAGTACTGCATATTGTGAAAAAGCCGGGGTAATTGTGTTGTGTGTGTGTTGTGAGTAAGCCGGAGTAATTGTGTAACGTGTGCTGTGAGTAAGCCGGGGTAATTGTGTAATGTGTGTTGTGAGTAAGCCGGATTAATTGTGTAATATGTGTTGTGAGTGAGCGGGGTAATTGTGTAATGTGTGTTGTGAGTAAGCCGGATTAATTGTGTAATATGTGTTGTGAGTGAGCGGGGTAATTGTGTAATGTGTGTTGTGAGTAAGCCGGGGTAATTGTGTAATGTTAGTTGTGAGTAAGCCGGGGTAAATGTGTAATGTGTGTTGAGAGTAAGCCTGGGTAATTGTGTAATGTGTGTTGTGAGTAGGCCGGGGTAATGGTGTAATGTGTGTGCTGTGAGTAAGCCGAAAAATAGTGGAATGTGTATGTTGTGAGTTCGACGGGTAATGGTGTAATGTGTGTGTTGTGAGTAAGCTGGATAATTGCTAAATGTGTGTGCTCTGAGTAAGCCGGGGAAAGAGTGGAACGTGTGTGTTGTGAGTTAGACGGGAAATGGGGAAATGTGTGTGCTGTGAGTAAGCCGGTGAAATAGTGGAATGTGTGTGTTGTGAGTAAATCGGGTAATGGCGAAATGTATGTGCTGTGAGAAAGCCGAGGAAAGAATGGAGTGTGTGCGTTGTGAGTTAGACGGGTAATGGTGTAATGTGCGTGCTCTGAGTAAGCCGAGGAAATAGTGGAATGTGCGTGTTGTGAGTAAGACGGGTAATGGTGTAATGTGTATGCTGTGACTAAGCCGGGGTAATGGCGAAATATGTGTGTGTTGTGATTAAGCCGGCGTAATGGTGTAATGTATGTGTTGTGAGTAAGCCGGAGAAATAGTGCTATGTGTGTGTTGTGAGTAAGACGCTTAATGGTGTAATGTGTGTATTGTGAGTAAGCCGGGGAAATAGTGGTATGTGTGTGTTGTGAGTAAGACGCTTAATGGTGTAATGTGTGTATTGTGAGTAAGCCGGAGAAATAGTGATATGTGTGTGTTGTGACTAAGACGCATAATGGTGTAATGTGTGTGTTGTGAATAAGCCGGGGTAATGTTGTAATTTGTGTGTTGCGAGTAAGCCGGGGTAATTGTGCAATGTGTGTGTTGTGAGTAAGCCGGGGTAATGTTGTAATTTGTGTGTTGCGAGTAAGCCGGGGTAATTGTGTAATGTGTGTTGTGAGTAAGCCGGGGTAATGTTGTAATTTGTGTGTTGCGAGTAAGCCGGGGTAATTGTGTAATGTGTGTTGCGAGTAAGCCGGGGTAATTGTGAAATGTGTGTTGTGATTAAGCCGAGGTAATTGCGTAATGTGTGTTGTAAGCCGGAGTAATTGTGTAATTTGTGTGTTGTGAGAAAGCCGGGGTTATGGTGTTATGTGTGTGTTGTGAGTAAGCCGGGGTAATTGCGTAATGTGTGTTGTGAGTAAGCCGGGGTAATTGTGAAATGTGTGTTGTGAGTAAGCCGGGTTAATTGAGTAATGCGTGTTGTGAGTAAGCCGGGGTAATTGTGTAATGTGTGTTGTGAGTAAGCCGGGGTAATTGTGAAATGTGTGTTGTGAGTAAGCCGGGGTAATGGTGTAATGTGCGTGGTGAGTAAGCCTGGGTAACTGTGTAATGTGTGTTGTGAATAAGCGGGGATAATTGTGCAATGTGTGTTGTGAGTAAGCCGTGGAGGTGTAATGTATGTTGTGATTAAGCCGGGGTGATGGTGCAATATGTCTGTTGTGATTAAGCCGAAGAAATGGTGTAATATGTGTTATGAGTAAACCGAAGTAATGGTGAAATGTGTGTGTTGTGAATAAGCCGGGGTAACTGTGTAATGTGTGTTGTGAGTAAGCAGGAGTAATTGAGTAATGTGTGTTGTGAGTAAGCCGAGGAAATTGTGTAAAGTGTGTTGTAAGCCGTGGTTATTGTGTAATTTGTGTGTTGTGAGAAAGCGGGGTGATGGTGTTACCTGGAGGTTACCTGGAGGTTATTCCGGGGATCAACGCCCTCGCGGCCCGGTCCATGACCAGGCCTCCCGATGAATCAGGGCCTGATCAACTAGGCTGTTACTGCTGGCCGCACGCAGTCCAACGTACGAGCCACAGCCCGGCTGATCCAGCACTGACTTTAGGTATCTGTCCAGCTCTCTCTTGAAGGCAGCCAGGGGTTTATTGGCAATTCCCCTAATGCTTGATGGGAGGCCGTTGAGCAGTTTTGGGCCCCGGACACTTATGGTGTTTTCTCTTAGTGTACCAATGGCGCCCCTACTTTTTATTGGGGGCATTTTGCATCGCCTGCCCAGTCTTTTACTTTCGTAGGGAGTGATTTCTGTGTGCAGATTTGGGACCATTCCTTCCAAGATTTTCCAAGTGTAGATTATGATATATCTCTCCCTCCTGCGTTCCAACGAGTACAAGTCAAGTGCTTCCAAGCGTTCCCAGTAGTTAAGGTGCTTGACAGAACTTATATGTGCAGTAAAGGATCTCTGTACACTCTCTAGATCTGCGATTTCACCTGCTTTGAATGGACATGTTAATGTACAGCAGTATTCCAGCCTAGAGAGAACAAGTGATTTGAAAAGGATCATCATGGGCTTGGCATCTCTCGTTTTGAAAGTTCTCATTATCCATCCTATCATTTTCTTTGCACGTGCGATCGTGGCACTGTTGTGATCCTTGAAAGTGAGATCCTCAGACATTACTACTCCCAGGTCCCTTACATTATTTTTCCGCTCTATTGTATGGCCGGAGTCAGTAGTATACTCTGTTCTAGTTATTATCTCATCCAGTTTTCCATAACGGAGTAGTTGGAATTTGTCCTCATTGAACATCATATTGTTTACCGTTGCCCACTGGAAAACTTTGTTTATATCTTCTTGGAGGTTAACCGCGTCCTCAGCAGATGACAGCCTCATGCAGATCTTAGTATCATCCGCAAAAGATGATACGGTGCTGTGGTGTATATCTCTGTTTATATCTGATATGAGGATAAGGAATAAGATGGGGGCGAGTACTGTGCCTTGTGGAACAGAGCTCTTCACTATGGCAGCCTCCGATTTAACTCTGTTGACCACTACTCTTTGTGTTCGATTTGTTAGGAAGTTGAAGATCCATCTCCCCACTTTCCCAGTTATTCCTTTAGCACGTATTTTGTGGGCTATTACGCCATGGTCGCATTTGTCAAATGCTTTTGCAAAGTCTGTGTATATTACATCTGCATTCTGATTTTCTTCCAGTGCATCCAAGGCCATGTCATAGTGATCCAGTAGTTGTGAGAGGCAGGAGCGACCTGCCCTGAACCCATGTTGCCCTGGATTGTGCAGATTTTGGGAATCCAGGTGATTTGCAATCCTGCTTCTTAGCACTCTACTCTTTCAAAGATTTTTATGATGTGGGACGTCAGAGCTATTGGTCTATAGTTCTTAGCTAATGCTTTGCTGCCACCTTTATGGAGTGGGGCTATATCCGTTGTTTTAAGTGACTGTGGAATTTCACCCATGTCCAAGCTCCTCCTCCATAGTGTACTTAGGGAATGCGAGAGGGGTTTCTTGCAGTTCTTAATGAAAACAGAGTTCCACGAGTCTGGGCCCGGGGCTGAGTGCATAGGCATGTTGTCAGTGGCTTTTTCGAAATCTATCGGAGTTAGAGTAATGTCGGAAATCTGGCATACATTTATGGAGTTTTGAGGCTCATTCATGAAGAAATCATTTGGGTCGTCGATCCTCAGACCGATTAGTGGTTCACTAAACACAGAGTCGTACTGGGATTTCAATATTTCACTCATTTCCTTGTTGTCATCTGTGTAAGTCCCATCCTGTCTGAGTAAGGGCCCGATACTAGATGTGGTATTTGCCTTGTTTTTGGCATATGAAAAGAAATATTTTGAATTTCTTTCAATTTCACTAATAGCTTTAAGTTCCTCCTGCCTCTCCTGGTTCCTGTAGGAGTCATTTAGCTTAAGTTCGATAGTTTCCACTTCCCTGGTCAGCGCCTCCTTTCGTGTATCAGATATTCTAGCACTCCTGAGGAGCTCAGTGACTCTTCGTCGTCTTCTGTAGAGGGAGCGTCTTTTTCTCTCCAGTTTACTCCTGCTCTTCTTCTTTCTTAGGGGAATATGCCTAGAACATGCTTCGGCTACCAGGAAGTTGATCCTTTCAAGGCACTGGTTTGGATCCATGTCATTTAAGACATCTTCCCAACATGTTTCGTTTAGGACATGGTTTACCTGGTCCCAGTTGATGTTCTTGTTGTTGAAATTGTATTTTGTGAAGACACCTTCACAGGTACATGCATTCTGCTGTTCAGGATCCCTATGCATGTACGTCTGGACTTCGATTAGATTGTGATCGGAATTAGTTGTTTTTGATATTCTTATGTCTCTTATCAGGTCCTCATTATTTGTGAAGATAAGGTAAAGTGTGTTTTCTAGTCTTGTTGGCTCCACTATCTGCTGGCTTAAGGTGTGTTTTTCGCAGAGACTTAGTAGCTCATGTGTGTGTGACCTTTCATCTGCGCTACCTCCGGGGATTGTTTCAGCTATAACATTATTTGCTACATTCTTCCATTTTGTATGCCTTAGATTGAAATCACCAAGCAGTAAGATGTTTGGGGATGGAGCTGGAAGGTTTTCCAAACAGTAATCGATTTTCAGTAGCTGTTCCTTGAACTGTTGTGAGGTTGCATCTGGTGGCTTGTATACAACCACAATGACTAGGTTTTGGTTCTCGATCTTTATTGATAGAACTTCAACTACCTCATTTGTGGTGTTCAGCAACTCCGTGCAGATAAGGGACTCTTTGATATACAGGCCAACCCCCCCTTGTTGCCTGTTTTTTTCTGTCGCATCTAAAAAGGTTGTAACCACTTATCCATATTTCACTGTCAAAGTGATCTTTTGTGTGAGTCTCTGTGAAGGCTGCAAACATTGCATTAGACTCCACTAGAAGTCCACTGATAAAAGGTATTTTGTTGTTGGTGGATGGCTTAAGGCCCTGTATATTAGCAAATATGAACGAGGTTGTATCCTGTGTTTGTTGGGGGGATTTTGTTATTGGCATCAGTAGTTGTAATTTTGGAGGGCCATTGGTGGCCACTGGCTGCGCCTCCAGTCCAACAAGGCTCCAAGGTGGTGGACTATTTTTGTTATTTCCTTCCATTTTCTTTTTTCGTTTCCTGCCACTAAAAAATCACCTGGAGTTGGGTTGTCATAGCTACTATTGTTTGTCTTGTGGGGTCTGTGCCTCCTGGTCCCTTTTAGATGGTATGCAGGGCACTCGATGCTGTAACACTGCTTCTGGAGGACCGAGGAGTGGCACATTTTTGGGTGAAAGAAAGTACAGGAAGAAGAACGACACACTCCTTTAGACAGGAGGTCGCTACATTTTTTGGGATGGTCAAAGTTGCATGTCCCATTTTTTTTCCCCTGTTATTCCATGCTTACAGATGCCCCAAGAATAATATTTGCACAAAGTCACCTTTAAGTGTGTGTTGTGAGTAGGCCGGTTTAAATGTGTAATGTGTGCTCTGAGTAAGACAGGGTAATTGTGTAATGTGTGTTGTGAGTAAGCCAGAGTAACTGTGTAATGTGTGTTGTGAGTAAGCGGGGGTAATTGTGCAATGTGTGTTGCGAGTAAGCCGGGGAGGTGTAATGTGTGCTGTGAGTAAGCCAGAGTAAATGTGTAATGTGTGTTGTGAGTAAGCGTGGGTTATTTTGCAATGTGTGTTGAAAGTACGCCGGGGTAATTATGAAATTTGTGTTGCGAGTAATCCGAGGTAAGTGTGAAATGCGTGTTGTAAGTAAGCCGGGGTAATTGTGAAATGTGTGTTGCGAGTAAGCCGAGGTAATTGTGAAATGTGTGTTGTTAATAATCCGGGGTAATTGCGTAATGTGTGTTGTGAGAAAGCCGGCGAAGTTGTGTAATGTGTGTTGTGAGTAAGCTGGGGTGATGGTGTAATGTGTGTGTTGTGAGTAAGCCGAAGAAATTTTGTAATATGTGTTATGAGTAAGCCGAAGTAATGGTGTAATATGTGTGTTGTGAGTAAGCCGGGGTAATTCTGTTAATGTGTGTTGTGAGTAAGCCGATCAATTATGAAATGGGTGTTGTGAGTAACGTGGGGTGATGTTGTAATGTGTGTTGTGAGTAAACCGGGGTAATTGTGAAATGTGAGTTGTAGGTAAGCCGGAGTAATTGAGTAATGTGTGTTGTGAGTAAACCGGGGTAATTGTGTAATGTGTGTTGAAAGTAAGCCGGGGTAATTGTGAAATTTGTGTTGCGAGTAAGCCGAGGTAATAGTGAAATATGTGTTGTAAGGGGTAATTGTGTAATGTGTGTTGTGAGAAAGCCGGGGAAGTTGTGTAATGTGTGTTTTGAGTAAGCCGGGGTAATGGTGTAATGTGTGTTGTGACAACATAAGAACATAAGAACGAAGGAACACTGCAGAAGGCCTACTGGCCCATGCGAGGCAGGTCCAAGTCTCCTACCGGCTTAAGCCAATGCACCCAACCTAGTGAGGTCAGGTCACATTGACTTAAGGGAGGAACACGGCAACCGACCTGGTAGCTCAAGCTATCAGGTCCAACTCACACCCACCCACATCTACTCATGTATTTATCCAACCTATTTTTAAAGCTACACAACGTTCTGGCCTCTATAACTGTACTCGGGAGTTTGTTCCACTCATCCACAACTCTATTACCAAACCAGTACTTTCCTATATCCTTCCTGAATCCGAATTTTTCCAACTTAAAACCATTGCTGCGAGTCCTGTCTAGGCTAGTTATTTTCAGCACACTACTTACATCCCCTTTATTTATTCCTGTCTTCCATTTATACACCTCAATCATATCCCCCCTAATTCTACGTCTTTCTAGAGAGTGCAGATTCAGGGCCCTTAGTCTATACTCATAGGGAAGGTTTCTGATACATGGGATCAACTTTGCCATCCTCCTTTGTACATTTTCCAGAGAATTTATATCCATCCTGTAATACGGTGACCAAAACTGTGCAGCATAATCTAAATGAGGCCTAACCAATGATGTATAGAGTTGAAGAACAACCTGAGGACTCCCATTATTTATGCTTCTTGATATGAAGCCAAGGATTCTATTAGCTTTATTGCGAACACTTATGCACTGTTGTCTTGGTTTCAGATTACTGCTAACCAGAACTCCTAAATCTTTTTCGCAATCCGTAATATTAAGATCTACATTATTTAGTTTATATGTGGCATGGTTATTGTCCTGTCCAACATTTAGAACTTTGCATTTGTCTATATTAAACTGCATCTGCCACTTCTCCGACCACTGCATCAGTCTATTCAAATCTTCCTGGAGTGTTCGAATGTCCTCGTCAGAATGAATTCGATTGCCTATTTTGGTGTCATCGGCAAACTTGCCGATGTCGCTCTTTATGCCCTCATCTATGTCGTTTATGTAGATTGTGAACAGCAGGGGGCCCAACACTGACCCCTGTGGAACACCGGTCGTGACGCTTCCCCACTCTGATTTCTCCCCATTTATGCAAACTCTCTGCTGCCTATTTGTCAACCATGCCTCTATCCAGGAAAAAATTTCTCCTCCTATTCCAAGTGCTTTAATTTTCCTCAATAGTCTCTGATGTGGGACCCTGTCAAAAGCCTTACTGAAGTCCATATACACAATATCATATTCATTACCATGATCTATCTCCTCAAATACCTTAGTGAAAAAAGTTAATAAATTCGTAAGGCAGGAACGCCCCTTTGTAAAACCATGCTGAGATTCGTTGATTAATTTATGCTTTTCAAGGTGGCTACGAACTGCCTCGGCAATTATTGATTCCATAAATTTTCCCACTATGGAGGTTAGGCTTATTGGTCTATAGTTCGAAGCTAAGGACCTGTCACCTGTTTTGAAAATAGTTATCACATTTGCCATTTTCCACTTATCTGGCACCATGCCAGTTTGTAGTGATATGTTGAAATGATTAGCCAAAGGTGTGCTAAGCTCCTCTTTACATTCCTTTAGAACCCTTGCATAAAGTTCATCAGGGCCTGGGGATTTGTTAGGTTTTAATTTATCTATTTGCCTAAGGACCATGTCACTTGTGACCCTAATCGTGCACAGTTTATTATCGTCCTGTTCTACATAATTTATCATTACTGGAATATCGCTGGTATCCTCCTGTGTAAAAACTGAGAGGAAGTATGTGTTAAAAATTCTACACATTCCCTTATCACTGTCAGTGAGCTGACCCGAGGAACTTTTGAGTGGGCCTATCTTGTCCCTGATCTTACTTCTGTATACCTGAAAGAATCCTTTTGGGTTAGTCTTCGATTCTCTTGCAACTTTAACCTCATAATGTCTTTTTGCTTTTCTAATTCCCTTTTTTATTTCTCTCTTTAACTAAATATATCGATTTCTTAATTGTCCCTCTCCTCTTTTGATTTGCCTATATATGCCTCTCTTTTGACCAATCAGATATTTTAATCTATTGTTCATCCATTTAGGATCATTTTTGTTTGATCTGATTTCCCTATTTGGAACATAATTTGACTGAGCAGCTAGAACTATGCCCTGGAAAGCATCATATCGGCAACCATCAGCACCTACCTGACCCTTAGTCAGGTCATTCCAGTTCAGCCCACCTAAGTAATTTTTCAGTCCTATGAAATCAGCCAAGCGAAAGTCAGGGACGGAGACTTGACTTTCGCTTGGCTGATTTCAAAGGACTGAAAAATTACTTAGGTGGGCTGAACTGGAATGACCTGACTAAGGGTCAGGTAGGTGGTGATGGTTGCCGATATGATGCTTTCCAGGGCATAGTTCTAGCTGCTCAGAGGTAATTGAGTAACGCGTATTGTGGGTAAGCCGGGGTAATTGTGTAATGTGTGTTGTGAGTAAGCCAGAGTAATTGAGAAATGTGTGTTGTGAGTAAGCCGGGGTAATGGAGTAATGTGTGTTGTGAGTAACCCTGGGTAATTGTGTAATGTGTGTTGTGAGTAAGCCTGGGTAATTGTGTAATATGTGTTGTGAGTAAACCGGGGTAATTGTGTAATGTGTGTTGTGAGTAAGCGTGAGTAATTGTGTAATGTGTGTTGTGAGTAAGCCAGGGTAATTGTGTAACGTGTGTTGTGAGTAGGCCCGGGTAATGGTGTAATGTGTGTGCTGTGAGTAAGCCGGAGAAATAGTGGAATGTGTGCGTTGTGAGTAAGCCTGGTAATGGCGAAATGTGTGTGCTGTGAGTAAGCCGAGGAAATAGTGAAATGTGTGTGTTGTGAGTAAGACGGGTAATGGTGTAATGTGTATGCTGTGAGTAAGCCGGGGAAAGAGTGGAATGTGTGTGTTGTGAGTTAGACGGGTAATGGAAAAATGTGTGTGCTGTGAGTAAGCCGAGGAAAGAGTGGAATGTGTGTTTTGTGAGTAAGACGGGTAATGGTGTAATGTGTATGCTGTGAGTAAGCCGAGGAAAGAGTGGAATGTGTGTGTTGTGAGTTAGACGGGTAATGGTGTAATGTGTGTGCTGTGAGTAAGCCGGAGCAATGGCGAAATATGTGTGTGTTGTGATTAAGCCGGCGTAATGGTGTAATGTATGTGTTGTGAGTAAGCCGGGGAAATAGTGGTATGTGTGTGTTGTGAGTAAGACGCTTAATGGTGTAATGTGTGTATTGTGAGTAAGCCGGGGAGTTAGTGGAACGTGTGTGTTGTGAGTAAGACGCTTACTGGTGTAATGTGTGTGAAGTGACTAAGACGCATAATGGTGTAATTTGTGTGTTGTGAATAAGCCGGGGTAATTGCGTAATGTGTTTTTTGAGTAAACCGGGGTAATTGTGTAATGTGTGTTGCAAGTAAGCTGGGGTAATTGTGTAATGTGAGTAGTGAGTAAGCCGGAGTAATTGAGTAATGTGTGTTGTGAGTAAGCCGGTGTAATTGCGTAATGTGTGTTTTGATTAAGCCGAGGTAATTGTGTAAAGCGTGTTCCAAGCCGGGGTAATTGAGTAATTTGTGTGTTGTGAGAAAGCCGGGCTGATGGTGTTATGTGTGTGTGGAAAGTAAGCCGGGGTAATTGCGCAATGTGTGTTGTAAATAAGCCGGGGTAATGGTGTAATGTGTGTTGTGAGTAGGCCTGGGTATATGTGTAATGTATGCTGTGAGTAAGCCAGGGTAATTGTGTAATGTGTGTTGTGAGTAAGCGGGGGAGATGTAATGTGTGTTGTGAGAAAGCCGGGGTGATGCTGTAATTTGTCTGTTGTGAGTAAGCCGAAGAAATTGTGTAATATGTGTTATGAGTAAGCCGAAACAATGGTGTAATGTGTGTGTTTTAAATAAGCCGGGGTAATTATGTAATGTGTGTTGTGAGTAAGCCGGGGTAATTGTGTAATGTGTGATGTGAGAAAGCCGAGGAAGTTGTGTAATGTGTGTTGTGAGTAAGCCGGGGTAATGCTGTAATGTGTGTTGTGAGAAAACGGGATGAATTGTGCAATGTGTGTTGTGAGTAAGCCGGGGTAATTGTGTAATGTGTGTTGTGAGTAAGCCAGAGAAATTTTGTAATGTGTGTTGTTGAGTAAGCCGGGGTAATGGTGTAATGTGTGTTTGTGTAACACTGGGTAATTGTGTAATGTGAGTTGTGAGTAAGCCGGGGTAATTGTGTAAAATGTGTTGTGAGTAAGACGGGGTAATTGTGTAATGTGCGTTGTGAGTATGCCGGGGAAATTGTGTAATGTGTGTTGTGAGTAAGCCGGGGTAATTGTGTAATGTGTGCTGAGAGTAAGCCGGGGTGATTGTGTAATGTGTGTTGTGAGTAGGCCGGGGTAATGGCGAAATGTGTGTGCTGTGAGTAAGCCGGGGAAATAGTGGAATGTGCGTGTTTTGAGTAAACCGGATAATGGCGAAATGTGTGTGCTGTGAGTAAGCCGAGGAAATAGTGGAATGTGTTTGTTGTGAGTTAGACGGGTAATGCTGTAATGTGTGTGCTGTGAGTAAGCCGAGGAAAGAGTGGAATGTGTTTGTTGTGAGTTAGACGGGTAATTGTGTAATGTGTGTGCTCTGAGTAAGCCGAGGAAAGAGTGGAATGTGTGTGTTGTGAGTTAGACGGTTAATTGTGTAATGTGTGTGCTCTGAGTAAGCCGAGGAAAGAGTGGAATGTGTTTGTTGTGAGTTAGACGGGTAATGCTGTAATGTGTGTGCTGTGAGTAAGCCGAGGAAAGAGTGGAATGTGTTTGTTGTGAGTTAGACGGGTAATGGTGTAATGTGTGTGCTGTGAGTAAGCCGGCGTAATGGGGTGTAATGTATGTGTTGTAAGCCGGGGAAATAGTGGTATGTGTGTGTTGTGAGTAAGACGCTTAATGGTGTATTGTGAGTAAGCCGGGGAGTTAGTGGAATGTGTGTGTTGTGAGTAAGACGCTTAATGGTGTAATGTGTGTGTAGTGAATAAGCCGGGGTAATGTTGTAATTTGTGTGTTGCGAGTAAGCCGGGGTGATGGTGTTATGTGTGTGTTGTGAGTAAGCCGGGGTAATTGCGTAATGCGTTTTGTGAGTAAGCCGGGGTAATTTTGTAATTTGTGTTGTGAATAAGCCGGGGTGATGGTGTTATGTGTGTGTTGTGAGTAAGCCGGGGTAATTGCGTAATGTGTGTTGTGTGTAAGCCTGGGTAATTGTGAAATGTGAGTTGTGAGTAAGCCGGAGTAATTGTATAATGTGTGTTGTGATTAAGCCGAGGTAATTGTGTAATGAGTGTTGTAAGCCGGGGTAATTGTTTAATTTGTGTGTTGTGAGTAAGCCGGGGCAATTGCATAATGTGTGTTGTGAATAAGACATAGTAATTGTGTATTGTGTCTTGTGAGTAAGCCTGGGTAATTGTGTAATGTGTGTTGTAAGTAACACGTGGTATTTGCGTAATGTGTGCTGTGAGAAAGCCGGGGTAATTGTGCAATGTGTGTTGTGAGTAAGCCGGGGTAATTGAGTAATGTGTGTTGTGAGTAAGCCGGGGTAATTGTGCAATGTGTGTTGTGAGAAAGCCGGGGTAATTGAGTAATGTGTGTTGTGAGTAAGCCGGGGTAATTGTGCAATGTGTGTTGTGAGTAAGCGGGGGTAATTGTGTAATGTGTGTTGTGAGTAAGCCGGGTTGATTGTTTTGTGTGTGTGTGTTGTGAGTAAGCCGGGGTAATTGTGTAAAGTGTGTTGTGAGTAAGCAGTGGTAATGGTGTAATGAGTGTTGTGAGTAAGCCGTGGTAATTGTGTAATGTGTGTTGTGAGTAAGCCGGGGTAATGGTGTAATGTGTGTTGTGAGCAGGCCGGGGTAAATGTGTAATGTGTGCTGTGAGTAAGCCGGGGTAATTGTGCAATGTGCGTTGTGAGTAAGCCGGGGAGGTGTAATGTATGTTGTGAGTAAGCCGGGGTGATGGTGTAATATGTCTGTTGTGAGAAAGCCGAAGAAATGGTGTAATGCGTGTTATGAGTATACCGAAGCAATGGCGAAATGTGTGTGTTGTGAGTAAGCCGTGGTAATTGTGTAATGTGTGTTGTGAGTAACCCGGGGTAAATGTGTAATGTGCGTTGTGAGTAAACCGGGGTATTGTGTAATGTGTGTTGTGAGTAAGCCGGGGTAATTGTGTAATGTGCGTTGTGAGTAATCCTGGGTAATTGTGTAATGTGTGTTGTGAGTAACCCGGGGTAAATGTGTAATGTGCGTTGTGAGTAAACCGGGGTATTGTGTAATGTGTGCTGTGAGTAAGCCGGGGTAATTGTGTAATGTGTGTTGTGACTAAGCCTGGGTAATAGTGTAGAAGTTTTGTAAGCAGGCCAGGGTGATTGTGTAATATGTGTTGCGAGTAAGCTGGGGTAATTGCGTAATGTGTGTTGTGAGTAAGTAATGGTGATTGTTTAATATTTGATTTGTGAGCAAGCGGGGGTAATTCCGTAATGTGTGCTTTGAGTAAGAACTGGTAATTGTGTAACGTGTGTTGTGAGTAAGCCGGGGTAATTGTGTAATGTGTGTTGTGAGTAAGCCGGGATAATTGCGTAATGTGTGTTGTGAGTAAGCCGTGGCAATGGTGTAATGATTGTTGTGAGTAAGTCGTGGTAATTGTGTAATGTGTGTTAAGAGTAAGCCGGGGTAATTGCGTAATGTGTGTTGTGAGTAAGTAATGGTGATTGTTTAATATTTGATTTGTGAGCAAGCGGGGGTAATTCCGTAATGTGTGCTTTGAGTAAGAACTGGTAATTGTGTAACGTGTGTTGTGAGTAAGCCGGGGTAATTGTGTAATGTGTGTTGTGAGTAAGCCGGGATAATTGCGTAATGTGTGTTGTGAGTAAGCCGTGGCAATGGTGTAATGATTGTTGTGAGTAAGTCGTGGTAATTGTGTAATGTGTGTTGTGAGTAAGCCGGGGTAATTGTATAATGTGTGTTGTGAGCAGGCCGGGGTAAATGTGTAATGTGTGCTGTGAGTAAGCCGAGGTAATGTGCAATGTGCGTTGTGAGTAAGCCGGGGAGGTGTAATGTATGTTTTGAGTAAGCCGGGGTGATGGTGTAATATGTCTGTTGAGAGAAAGCCGAAGAAATGGTGTAATGCGTGTTATGAGTAAACCGAAGTAATGGCGAAATGTGTGTGTTGTGAGTAAGCCGGGTTAAATGTGTAATGTGTGTTGTGAGTAAGCCGGAGTAATTGCGTAATGTGTGTTGTGAGTAAGCCGATGTAATTGTGTAATATTTGTTGTGATTAAGCCGAGGTAATTGAGTGAAGTGTGTTGTAAGCCGGCGTAATTCTGTAATTAGTGTGTTATGAAAAAGCCGGAGTAATGATGTTATGTGTGTGTTGTGAGTAAGCCGAGGTAATTGCGTAATGTGTGTTGTGAATAAGCCGGGGTAATGGTGTAATGTGTGTTGTGAGTAAGCCGGGGTAAATGTGTAATGTGTACTGTGAGTAAGCCAGGGTAACTGTGTAATGTGTGTTGTGAGTAAGCGGGGGTAATTGTGCAATATGTGTTGCGAGTAAGAAGGGGTAATTATGTGATGTGTGTTGTGAGTAAGCCGGGGAGGTGTAATGTGTGTTATAAGTAAGCCGGGGTGATGGTGTAAGGTGTGTTGTGAGTAAGCCGGGATAATTATGTAATGTGTGTTGCGATTAAGCCAGGGTGATTGTGAAATATGTGTTGTGAGTAAGCGGGGGTAATTGCGTAATGTGTGTTGTGAATAAGCCGGGGTAATGGTGTAATGTGTGTTGTGAGTAAGCCGGGGAAATTGTGTAATGTGTGTTGTGAGTAAGCCGGGGAAATTGTGTGATGTGTGTTGTGAGTAAGCCGTGGTAATTGTGTAATGTGTGTTGTGAATAAGCCGGGGTAATGGTGTAATGTGTGTTGTGAGCAGGCCGGGCTAAATGTGTAATGTATGCTGTGAGTAAGCCGGGGTAATTGTGCAATGTGCGTTGCGAGTAAGCCGGGGAGGTGTAATGTATTTTGTGAGTAAGCCGGGGTGATGGTGTAATATGTCTGTTGAGAGAAAGCCGAAGAAATGGTGTAATGCGTGTTATGAGTAAACCGAAGTAATGGCGAAATGTGAGTGTTGTGAGTAAGCCGGAGTGATTGTGTGATGTGTGTTGTGAGTAAGCCGGAGTAACTGAGTAATGTGTGTTGTGAGTAAGCCGGTGTATTTGTGTAATATTTGTTGTGATTAAGCCGAGGTAATTGTGTAAAGTGTGTTGTAAGCCGTGGTAATTGTGTAATTTGTGTGTTGTGAGAAAGCCGGAATAATGGTGTTATGTGTGTGTTGTGAGTAAGCGGGGGTTATTGTGCAATGTGTGTTGCGAGTAAGCCGGGGTAATTGTGTGATGTGTGTTGTGAGTAAGCCGTGGTGATTGAGTATTGTGTGTGTTGTGAGTAAACCTGGGTAATTGTGTAATGTGTGTTGTGAGTAAGAAGTGGTAACTGTGTAATGTGTGTTGTGAGAAAGCCGGGAAAATTGTGTAATGTGTGTTGTGAGTAAGCCGGGGTAATTGTGTAATGTGTGTTGTGAGTATGCCGGGAAAATTGTGTAATGTGTGTTGTGAGTAAGCCGGGGTAATTGTGTAATGTGTGTTGTGAGTATGCCGGGCTAATTGTGTGATGAGTGTTGTGAGTAAGCCGGGGTGATTGTGTAATGTGTGTGTTGTGAGCAAGCCGGGGTAATTGTGTAATGTGTGTTATGAGTAAGCTGTGATAATGGTGTAACGTGTGTGTTGTGAGTAAGCCGGGGTGATGGTGTAATGTGCGTTGTGAGTAAGCTGGGTTAATTGTGTAATATGTGTCGTGAGAAAGCAGGGATAATTGTGTAATGTGTGTTGTGAGTAAGCCGGGGTAATTGCGTAAAGTGTGCTGTGAGTAAGCCTGGGTAATTGAGTAATGTGTGTTGTGAGTAAGCCGGAGTTATTGTGTAATGTGTGTTGTGAGTAAGTCTGGGTGATTTTGTAATGTGTGTTGTGAGCATGCCAAGGTAATTGTGTAATGTGTGTTGTGAGTAATCCAGAGTAATTGTGTAATGTGTGTAGTGAGTAAGCCGGGGTGATGGCGTAATGAGTGTTTTGAGTCGACCGGGGCAATTGTGTAATGTGTATTTTGAGTAAGCCGGGGTAATTGTGTAATGTGTGTTGTGAGTAAGCCGGGGAGGTGTAATGTGTGTTGTGAGTAAGCCGGGATGATGGTGTAATGGGTGTTTTGAGTAAGCGGAGTAATTTTCTAATGTGTGATGTGAGTGAGCTTGGGTAATTGTGAAATGTGTGTTGTGTGTAAGCAGCGGTAACTGTGTAATGTGTGCTGTGAGTAAGCCGTGGTAATTGTATAATGTGAGTTGGGAGTAAGCTGGGGTGATTGAGTATTGCGTGTGTTGTGAGTAAGCCGGGTAATTGAGTAATGTGTGTTGTGAGTAAGCCGAGGTAATTGTGCAGTGAGTGTTGTGAGTAAGCCGGGGTAATTGTGTAATGTGTGTTGTGAGAAAGCCGTCTTAATTGTGTAATGTGTGTTGTGAGTAAACCGGGGTGATTGAGTATTGTGTGTGTTGTGAGTAAGGCGTTGTAATTGAGTGATATGCGTTGTTAGTAAGAAGAGGTATCTGTGTAATGTGTGTTGTGCGGAAGCCGGGGTAACTGTGTAATGTGAGTTGTGAATAAGCGGGGGTAATTGTGTAATGTGTGTTGTGAGTAAGCCGGGGAGGTGTAATGTGTGTTGTGAGTAATCTGGGGCAATTGAGAAATATGTGCTGTGAGAAAGCCAGGGTAATTGTGTAATGTGTCTTGTGAGTAAGCCGGGGTAATTGTGTAATATGTGTTGTGAACAAACCGGGGTGATGGTGTAATATGTCTGTTGTGAGTAAGCCTGGGAAGTTGTGCAATGTGTGTTGTGAGTAAGCCGTTGTAATGGTGTAATGTGTGTTGTGAGAAAACCGCGGGAATTGGGTAATGTGTGTTATGAGTAAGCCTGGGTTACTGTGTAATGTGCATTGTGGGTAAGCCGGGGAAATTGTGTAATGTGCGTTGTGACTAAGCCGGAGCAATGGTATAAAGTGCGTAGGTAGAAAGCCGAGGTAATTGTGCAATGCGTGTTGTAAGTAAGTCGGGTTAATTGCGTAATGTGTGTTTTGAGTATGCCGGGGTAATGGTGTAATGTGTTTTGTGAGTAAGCCGGGGTAATTGTGTTATATGGGTTGTGAGAAAGCCGGGGTAATTATGTAATGTGCGTTGTGAGTAAGCCGGGATAATTGTGTAATGTGTGTTGTGAGTAAGCCGTGGTAACTGTGTAATGTGTGTTGTGAGTAAGCCAGGGTAATTGTGTAATGTGTGTTGTGAGTAAGCCGGGGCGATTGTGTAATGAGTGTTTTGTGAGTTTGCCGGGGAAATTGTGTAATGTGTGTTTTGAGTAAAGCGGGATAATTGTGTAATGAATGTTGTGAGTAATCCGGGGTAATTGTGTAATGTGTTTTGTGAGTAAGCCGGGGTAATGGAGTAATGTGTGTGCTATGAGTAAGCCGAGAAAATAGTGGATTGTGTGTCTTGTGAGTAAGATAGGTAATTGTGTAATGTGTGTGCTCTGAGTAAGCCGAGAAAATAGTGGATTGTGTGTGTTGTGAGTTAGACGGGTAATGATGAAATGTGTATGTTGTGAGCAAGCTTGCGTAATGGAGTATTGTATATGTTGTGAATAAGCCGAGGAAATAGAGGTATGTGTGTTTTGCGAGTAAGACGCTTGATGGTGTAATGTGTGTGTTGTGAGTAAGCCTGGTTAATTGTGTAATGTGTGTGTTCCGAGTGCACCGGTGTAATTGTGTAATGTGTGTTGTAAGTAAGTCGGTGTGATGGTTTAAAGTGTACATTGTGAGTAAGCCGGGCTAATTGTGTTATGCGTTTTGTGAGTAAGCCTGGGTAATTGTGTAATGTGTGTTGTGAGTAAGCCGGGGTAATTGTGTAATGTGTGTTGTCAGTAAGCCGGGGTAATTTTGTAATGAGTGTTGTTAGTAAGCAGGGGTAATTGTGCAATATATGTTGTGAGAAAGCCGGGGTAATTATGTAATGTTCGTTGTGAGTAAGCCGGGTTAATTGTGTAATGTGTGTTGTGAGAAAGCAAGGGAAATTTTGTAATGTGTTTTGAGTAAGCCGGGGTAATTGTGTAATGTGTGTTGTGAGTAAGAATTGGTAATTCTGCAATGTGCGTTGTGAGTAAGTTGGGGTAATTGTGTAATATATATTGTGAGAAAGCCGGGGTAATTGTGTAATGTGTGTTGTGAGTAAGCCAGGGTAATTGCGTAATGTGTGCTGTGAGTAAGCCGGGGAAATTGAGCAATGTGTGTTGTGAGTAAGCCGGGGTTATTGTGTAATGTGTGTTGTGAGTAATCCAGAGTAATTGTGTAATGTGTGTTGTGACTAGGCCGTGTAAAGGTGTAATGTGTGTTGTGAGTAACCTGGGATGATGGTGAAATGTGAGTTGTGAGTAAGCCGGGGAGGTGTAATGTGTGTTGTGGGTAAGCCGGGATGATGGTGTAATGTGCGTTTTGAGTACGGCAGGAGTAATTTTTTAATGTGTGATGTGAGTAAGCCTGGGTAATTGTGAAATGTGTTGTGAGTAAGCAGCGGTAACTGTGTAATGTGTGTTGTGAGTAAGCCGGGGTAATTGTGTAATGTGAGTTTGGAGTAAGGTGTGGTGATTATTGTGTGTGTTGCGAGTAAGCCGTGTAATTGTGTAATGTGTGTTGTGAGTAAGCCGGGGTAATTGTGTAATGTGCGTTGTGAGTAAGCTTGGGTGATTGAGTATTGTGTGTGTCGTGAGTAAGCTTGGGTGATTGAGTATTGTGTGTGTTGTCAGCCGAGATAATTGTGTAATGTGTGTTATGAGTAATGCAGGTTAATTGTGTAATGTGTTGTGAGTAAGAAGAGGTAATTGTTCAATGAGTGTTTTGAGTAAGCCGGGGTAATTGTGTAATGTGTTTTGTGAGTATGCCGGGGTAATTGTGTAATGTGTGTTGTGAGTAAACCGGGGTGATTGAGTATTGTGTGTGTTGTGAGTAAGCCGGGGTAATTGTGTGATATGTGTTGTTAGTAAGAAGGGGTAATTGTGTAATGTGTGTTGTGAGTAAGTCTGGGTAACCGTGTAATGTGTGTTGTGAATAAGCCGTGGTAATTGTGTAATGTGTGTTGTGAGTAAGCCGGGGAGGTGTAATGTGTGTTGTGAGTAAGCTGGGGTAATTGTTTAATATGTTTTGTGAGAAAGTCGGGGTAATTGCGAAATGTGTGTTGTGAGTAAGCCGGGGTAATTGTGTAATGTGTGTTGTGAACAAACTGGGGTGGTGTAATATGTCTGTTGTGAGTATGCCCGGATTATGTTGTAATGTGTGTGCTGTGAGTAAGCAGAGGAAATGGTGTAATGTGTGTTATGAGTTAGCTAAGATAATTGTGTAACGTGTGTGTTGCGAGTAAGCCCGGGTGATGGTGTAATGTGCGTTGTGAGTAAGCTGGGGTAATTGTGTAATATGTGTTGTGAAAAAGCCGGGGTAATTGTGTAATGTGTGTTGTGAGTAAGCCGGGGTGATTGTGTAATATGTGTTGTGAGAAAGCAGAGATAGGTGTGTAATGTGTGTTGTGAGTAAGCCGGGGTAAATGCGTAATGTGTGCTGTGAGTAAGCCGGGGTAATTGAGTAATGTGTGTTGTGAGTAAGCCGGGGTTATTTTGTAATGTGTGTTGTGAGTAAGCCGGGGTGATGGTGTAATGTGTGTTTTGAGTCGACCGGGGCAATTGTGTAATGTCTGTTGTGAGCAGGCCGTGTAAATATGTAATGTGTGTTGTGAGTAACCTGGGGTGATGGTGAAATGTGAGTTGTGAGTAAGCCGGGATGATGGTGTAATGTGTTTTGAGTACGGCAGGAGTAATTTTTTTAATGTGTGATGTGAGTAAGCCTGGGTAATTGTGAAATGTGTTGTGAGTAAGCAGCGGTAACTGTGTAATGTGTGTTGTGAGTAAGCCGGGGTAATTGTGTAATGTGAGTTTGGAGTATGGTGGGGTGATTATTGTGTGTGTTGCGAGTAAGCCGGGTAATTGTGTAATATGTGTTGTGAGTAAGCCGGGGTAGTGTAATATGTGTTGTGAGAAAGCAGGGGTAATTGTGTAATGTGTGTTGTGAGTAAACCGGGGTGATTGAGTATTGTGTGTGTTGTGAGTAAGCCGGGGTAACTGTGTAATGTGTGTTTTGAGTAAACCGGGTTAATTGTGTAATGTGTGTTGTTAGTAATCCTGGGTAATTGTGTAATGTGTTTTGTGAGTAAGCCGGGGAAATAGTGGAATGTGTGTGTTTTGAGTAAGAAGGGTAATGTCGAAATGTGTGTGTTGTGAGTAAGCCGAGGAAATAGTGGAATCTGCATCTTGTGAGTAAGATAGGTAATGGTGTAATGTGTGTGCTGTGAGTAAGCCGGGGAAATAGTGGAATGTGTGTGTTGTGAGTTAGACGGGTAATTGTGTCATGTGTGTGCTGTGAGTAAGCCCGGGTAATGATGAAATGCTTGTGTTGTGAGCAAGCTTGCGTATGTGTTGTGAATAAGCCGGTGAAATAGTGGTATGTGTGTGTTGTCAGTAAGACGCTTGATGGTGTAATATGTGTGTTGTGAATAAGCCGGGGAATTAGTGGAATGTGTGTGTTTTGAGTAAGACGCTTAATGGTGAAATGTGTGTGTTGTTAGTAAGATGCTTAATTGTATAGTGTGTGTGTTGTGAGTAAGCCTGGGTAAAGGTGTAATGTGTGTGTTGCGAGTACGCCGGTGTAATTGTATAATGTGTGTTGTGAGTAAGCCGGTGTGATGGTTTGTGTACATTTTGAGTAAGCCGGGGTAATTGTGTAATGTGTGTTGTGAGTAAGCCGAGGTAATTGTGTAATGTGTGTTGTGAGTAAGCCGGGGTAATTGTGTAATGTGTGTTGTTAGTAGACCGGGGTAATGGTGTAATTTGTGTGCTGTGAGTAAGCTGGGGTAATTTTGTAATGTGTGTTGTGAGAAAGCCGTGGTAATTGTGTAATGTGTGTTGTGAGTAAGCCGGGGTAATTGTATAATGTGTGTTGTGAGAAAGCAGGTGTAATTGTGTAATGTGTGTTGTGAGTAAGCCAGGGTAATTGCATAATGTGTGCTGTGAGTAAGCCGGGGTAATTGAGTAATGTGTGTTGTGAGTAAGCCGGGGTTATTGTGTAATGTATGTTGTGAGTAAGCCGGGGTGATTTTGTAATGTGTGTTGTGAGCATGCCAAGGTAATTGTGTAATGTGTGTTGTGAGTAAGCAGGGGTGATGGTGTAATGTGTGTTTTGAGTCGACCGGAACAATTGTGTAATGTGTGTTGTGAGTAGGCCGGGTAAATGTGTAATGTGTGTTGTGAGTAACCTGGGGTGATGGTGAAATGTGAGTTGTGAGTAAGCCAGGGAGGTGTAATGTGTGTTGTGAGTAAGCCTGGATGATGGTGTAATGGGTGTTTTGAGTAAGGTGGAGTAATTTTGTAATATGTGATGTGAGTAAGCCTGGGTAATTGTGAAATGTGTGTTGTGAGTAAGCAGCGGTAATTGTGTAATGTGTGTTGTGAGTAAGCCGGGGTAATTGTGTAATGTTAGTTGGGAGTAAGCTGGGGTGACTGAGTATTGTGTGTGTTGTGAGTAAGCCGGGTAATTGTGTAATATGTGTTGTGAGCAAGCCGAGGTAATTGTGTAATGTATGTTGTGAGTAAGCTGAGGTAATTGTGCAATGAGTGTTGTGAGTAAGCCGGGGTAATTGTGTAATGTGTGTTGTGAGTAAGCCGGGGTAATTGTGTGATATGTGTTGTTAGTGAGAAGGGGTGTCAGCATAGTTGCTGATCCCTGTGTTGTATAGCATATCCGTATCATCATGTGCTTTAGATAGGAGATCCCTAGGCCTGTGACTGTTTGTGTGACGTCACGGGATGCGCATGTGTACGTTCGTACCTCTGCCGCTCTCTCAGTCGGCGTTTGACATAGGCTAGGACAGGCGGAGGCTGGGCTCCATCTCCCATCATCACAGTCTGACAATATATCGTTACCATCCAACAAGTGTGTCTACCTTCAACCCTCGATATCTCCATTTAAGAACCCCTACGATAAATGGTGACAGCGGTGTGGGCGTAAAATTGATAATTCCGCCGATGTAAGGAGATTTCTTTCGACCAGCAAGACGGCCATATCGTGTCGCCAGTAGGCCGACCTAGCCAAGCCTGCTACCTCAAGTCAGCTACTCTCTCAAGTTCCTACCAGTTACTACATTATTCACGGGTCAGTCTCTTTGTATTAGTGTTTATCTGCTTATTTGCATCACTCCCGAGGGGTTGACCCGAGTTTGCAAAATAAGCCAGCTTCCAGTCTGTGGTGGGGGAGTCAGAACAACCGAGTCCAGTCTAGCCTAGTCTACTCCATCCAGTTCTTTTGCCTGCCAAGCCAGCTTCAACCCCTGCTGTGCTCATCGTGAGAAGTTATCAAGCTATTCTGTGTGAAGGGTTAAAATAAGCCAGCTAGCAACTAACCCAGGTGTCTTACCCCAGTACTCAAGTAAGCCACGTGAGTAGTCTTCATCGCTTGTGATTCAAGCTCCAAGCCATTCTGAGTGCTCTTTTTCATCCTTGTGGTGTTGTGGTATTTCGTGGGTGTATTTTAAGCCAGCCAGCTTAGAATATCTTCGCGCCAGTGTGGGTGTCCTCAGTGAGGTTCACGCCATTCAACCCATAGGCCCACGATCACGTGTGTCTCACCACGCGGTCTTGGTCTTAGCCCTGCTAACCCCACTAACTCACCACATGGCCTCAGACACCTTAGCCCTGTTTACCCACAAACCCAACCACTTTCACTGTGTTTTGGTACTCACCCAACCTCTACCAGTGTTTTGGCACACTAAGAGGGGTTATAGCACCATATTTTAAGGACCACATAGGCGGTCAAGAGCTAGAGTGTGTCTTCGACAGTGGCGCCAACCGTTGAAAGCCTCCTGTGTGAAGTCTATCGTCGATTTAAGCGAAAATTCTTCGAGTGTGGAGAGAAGTCAGTGATCGTAGTCAGCAACCAGTCTCCTCTACTCTCCACTACCATCAACCTTATTCTTCACCAAGTCGTTACAGTGATAATATTTTTCATAGAGACATTTGCGAGTGTTGAGACATTTCTTTTGTGTTCCAGTGATTTTCTTAGTGACATTCAGTGACTCTCAATCAGACTTAGTGTTTGTTTGCAATAATCTTTTTATCTCCTTAATTCAGTGTTAATTTTCGTGCATTATCTTATGTCTGTTGTGTTGTGTGTCTTTTTATACACTTGAAGTACCTAGTGTTTTTCCTTTGTGTGTGCAACATATGAGCAGAATAGAACTTGTGTTTACACTTCAGAATCACCTAGTGTTCTCAGTATTCCAGTGAAGTATTTCAGTAATTTATTTAGTTGTGTCCTGCATCACAACTCAGTGTTGTCTCAGTTATATATATTTTTTTCATCCCAGCATTTGTGTATTCTTTTTTTTGTTCCCTGTGTGTTGAACATTCTTGTGTTCATATTCTTTCATTTAGCCAGTGTCTAATTTGTCTTATTTCTACAGACAATAGTGCCATTATTTTGTGCAAGCAAGAAATCATTTTTACAAAATTTTTCACACATCCAGTTTCATTGCAAGAAAATTCTAGTATTGTGTTTATGTTGATGTGTTGTGTTCTGCATCACTGTAAGTGTTCAAACTTTTTTGTTCTGTGTTTTAGCACCTATTATTTTCCATGTTTCATTGAACAAATTCACTCTTAGTGCAATTTTTAAGTTCTTTTTGAGTAAATTGTTCTTTTGCTTGTTAAGTGTTGCTTGAGTGCAGTTAAGAGTCAAAGTGTTCCCTCAGTTCATTCCTTGATATATTTCTTTTCTTGTGTGTGTAATAATTTTTTTATTATTGCACATTGACTCATTTTGCAATAATTCTTGTGCAAATATTGTGTTGCCATTAAAGTTTTTCTTGCAGAGATTTTATGCAGTCTTGTGCAATACTTTTTGATTAGCAATTGTTATTTGCAATATTGCTACAGTTTATTTCAGTGCAGTTTCATATGCTCTGTTCTGTGCATAATATTTTATTCTTTGTGTGCCATTTTATTTTATTCCAGTGAATTGTGTCCCAGTTTGTTTTATTTTTGCACAAGCTTTATTGAGCCCATTTTATCATTTTATTGTGTGTTTCCCTATTGCATTGATAGTAAAGACAACTCACTGTGCCATTCATTCAATTTAAAGTAAAAGCTGAGCAAATTAGATTTGAGTAAAGTACAAGTTCTCTTGATTTTCAAAGTGTTGTTTGTTCAGATAAGCCTTTTTTCTGACTGTGAGTTCTTTGCTTACTGTGTGACCTGTCAATTTTTAATCACTTATGCAGAATCGTTAAGCATTTTTTTCCCACTTAAGTTCACTGTGTTGTGTGTTCCTCAGTTACGTTTTCTTTTGTTTCTCTAAATTCTTGTTTTACATTTTGCAAACATGTCTCAAGTTTTCTCAAGCAATGCCTCAGTACATGCTGCTAGTACAACCATTAATGCGTCAGCCCAAAATTTGAGTAACTCTTTATCAAACGATAGACATACTCAGACTTCTAGCCTGCATAATTTTAGTCGTGATCCGTATGATGCTATGACGTTGTTCAATGGTAACCCAGACAACCTTGAAGGTTGGTTTACCGCTGTTTGAGCCAGAGCTGATGCTTCAGTTGATGGTCTTCCATCTGAGAGTTGTTTAATCAGTATCAGAAAGGAGAGTCTAGTCCGTTCTCCAGCAGCCTCACATGTATTCAACTTAATTCGTATGAAGGACTTCCAAGATCTAACCAGGTGGCAAGATTATGAACAGTTAATTCGTAACTATCTTGAACCGGTGCGAGAAACCGATCCATTTGTCGTTCTCAAAGAATTAGTTTGCACAGCTCTGAGACCAGAAGAGTCATTAGATGAGTTTGCTCTTCGTCTTAATAACCTAATGTCGTCATTCGTTAAAGCAGGTCAAAATTCCAAGTACCTTAAAGATAACGATAAACCAGTCCTTGATGGGTTTGCCAAATTAGCCGCATTCGGAGTTATTAAACAACTAATGCCACCGACATCTATGTATGTGTACAATTCAAGTCCGCTAGATGCTACTATGGGACCGCTTGCAGCTCTCATCTATGTACAAAATTTATGTCCTGAGGGAACCTTCCCTTACTGTAAGTCTATGCCAACCACTTTGTCTACTCCTGTACCTCCTCTAGTTTGTGCTACTACCAAAACTCCCAACCTTAATCACTCGCGTCCATCATCCAAAGCTAGTGTTAAGAGCCATCATTCCCGTAGCACCCGTAGTATGTACAGTACCCACAGTCAAAGAGCTTGCTACAATTGTGGTTACCGTGGCCATATTGCTATTAATTGTCATGATAGTCACCCTAAGAAGCGTCGTACTGATGATGAGTACCAGTCAGATCTTCCCTACTGTACTTATCATAGAATTCATGGACATGACACATCTGAGTGAAATGCTCTCTACAACCTGCAGTACTCTAGATCTTTCCGTGGCCGTTCCAACAGCAGAGCCAGGAGAGGAAACAGACGTCGTGGTTCACAAACTGCCAGAACCAGGCTCATTCTTCCAATTTGGGGGAATCTGAGCGCCCAAGTCTACTCGTCCAGTCGTGACAGTAGTAGGTGATAACGAGTACACCATCCCAGTCCAAAATTCCTATGAAGCATTAGCCAGCCTTGAGAATGACAACCCTGCTGTTGATGTTGCTTCACACGTCTCTTATGTAGAGGAATTTGGGGATGAAGTAGAAAATGCCTTCTCCGATGACAACCCACCTTTCTGTTTGCATATAACTCCTAACGAAACGATTGGTCCTTTAGTACAAGCTTCTGTCCATAATGCACCCGTTCATGTGTTCATGGACTCTGGTGCGCAAGTTAATATCATTAGGTCTAGCTTGTTTAAAGAGAAGCAGTTACGACGTGTCCTCCTCGTTGAACCAACTTCTGTAACCTCCCTAAGTGGAGTAGCTGGTTCTCTTCTGCGAGTCCGAGGGCAGACTTCGGTCACCTTTACTATCCAAGGCAGAGACTTTACTGCTGCTTTTCTTGTCGACCAGATTACTTTCCCTGGTGACCTTCTACTGGGATTTGCTTCCATGCGAGACTTACGCATTGTGCTCGACCCGTACCGATGGCATGCCCAAATTGACGACTTCATCGTTCCATTCTGGGGTTACCAGCTTGGATCAGAAATCTGTCATACTGCTGCAGAGTATGATGTACGGATTAAGTCCTTACAAGCCAATGCATTCTCCAGTAGCGTACCCAAGCGATCAGGCACTGGTAACTCTGTCTCTCCCATCTGTGTTCCACCTACACCTTCAGATATGCAAGATAATGTATTGCCTCAAGTGTCCGAGGACGCTCAGACTGCTTTGAGTGCTCTGCCTATCCCTGCAATGTCTGCTAGTTCAAGTAGTAATTTCTCCACAGGAGACGCCTTGTCGGAAAACAATTACTTGAAACTAGTAATGCCATCTCTTGTTGATGTCACATGCCGTCTGCAGAAAGACGTCTCTGTTGCAGCTAGTGTTCTTACTAGAGTGTCTGTTGTTGTTCCTAATGTTCCAGATGGTGATAACGTCCTAGTTGACAGTGATTCCTGCAAGGCCAAGGGTTTATTTGTTGAACCTTCCTTACACGTTGTAAGAGACAGTAAGATCCATTTATTCCTTGCTAACACTTCGGGTCACAGTGTTCGTCTCAGAGCAAATACCAATCTCGTTGACCTAGTTCACTATCCTTACCCTGTTCAAGTACACACACACAGACACACACACACACATACATACACACACACATACACACATACATACATAAACACATACACACACACACAAACACACACACACACACACACACACACATACACACACACACACCACACACACACCACACACACACACACCACACACACACACACACCACACACACACCACACACACACACACCACACATACACACCCCACTCACACACACACCACACACACACACCACACACACACACCACACACACAAACACCACACACACACACCACACACACACACACACCACACATACCCCACACACACACACACCACACACACACACCACACACACACACCACACACACACCACACACACACACACCACACACACACACCACACACACCACACACACACACCACACACACACACGCACACACACACGCACATACACACACACACGATACCTCAAAGGCAATGGGACCGGACAACATCTCTCCATGGGTCCTTAGAGAGGGAGCAGATATGTTGTGCGTACCACTTACCACAATCTTCAACACATCCCTGGAAACTGGGCAACTACCTGAGGTATGGAAGACAGCAAATGTAGTTCCCATTTTCAAAAAAGGAGACAGAAAAGAGGCACTAAACTATAGACCTGTGTCATTGACGTGTATAGTATGCAAAATTATGGAGAAGATTATCAGGAGGAGAGTGGTGGAGCACCTGGAACAGAACAGGAGTATAAATGCCAACCAGCACGGATTCACGGAAGGCAAATCCTGTGTCACAAACCTTCTGGAGTTTTATGATAAAATAACAGAAGTAAGACAAGAGAGAGAGGGGTGGGTTGATTGCATCTTCTTGGACTGCAAGAAGGCCTTTGACACAGTTCCTCACAAGAGATTAGTGCAGAAGCTAGAGCATCAGGCGCATATAACAGGAAGGGCACTGCAATGGATCAGAGAATACCTGACAGGGAGGCAACAACGAGTCATGGTACGTAATGATGTATCACAGTGGGCACCTGTGACGAGCGGGGTCCCACAGGGGTCGGTCCTAGGACCAGTGCTATTTTTGGTATATGTGAACGACATGACGGAAGGGTTAGACTCAGAAGTGTCCCTGTTTGCAGATGATGTGAAGTTAATGAGGAGAATTAAATCTGATGAGGACCAGGCAGGACTTCAAAGAGATCTGGACAGACTGGACACCTGGTCCAGCAAATGGCTTCTCGAATTTAATCCTGCCAAATGCAAAGTCATGAAGATAGGGGAAGGGCACAGAAGACCACAGACAGAGTATAGGCTAGGTGGCCAAAGACTGCAAACCTCACTCAAGGAGAAAGATCTTGGGGTGAGTATAACACCGAGCATGTCTCCGGAAGCACACATCAATCAGATAACTGCTGCAGCATATGGGCGCCTGGCAAACCTGAGAACAGCATTCCGACACCTTAGTAAGGAATCATTCAAGACACTGTACACCGTGTATGTCAGGCCCATACTGGAGTATGCAGCACCTGTTTGGAACCCGCACTTGATAAAGCACGTCAAGAAACTAGAGAAAGTACAAAGGTTTGCAACAAGGTTAGTTCCAGAGCTAAGGGGAATGTCCTATGAAGAAAGATTAAGGGAAATCGGCCTGACGACACTGGAGGACAGGAGGGTCAGGGGAGACATGATAACGACATATAAAATACTGCGTGGAATAGACAAGGTGGACAAGGACAGGATGTTCCAGGGAGGGGACACAGAAACAAGAGGCCACAATTGGAAGTTGAAGACACAAATGAGTCAGAGAGATAGTAGGAAGTATTTCTTCAGTCATAGAGTTGTAAGGCAGTGGAATAGCCTAGAAAATGACGTAGTGGAGGCAGGAACCATACACAGTTTTAAGACGAGGTTTGATAAAGCTCATGGAGTGGGGAGAGAGAGGGTCTAGTAGCAACCGGTGAAGAGGCGGGGCCAGGAGCTAGGACTCGACCCCTGCAACCACAAATAGGTGAGTACAAATAGGTGAGTACACACACACCCGCACACCCTCCACCACTTGACACAAACACGTACCCCCCCTCCCCTAACCACCTCTCCCCCTTCCCTAACCACCTCACTTTAGCCACCTACCCCTCCCCCAAACCACCTAACCCCTCCCCAAACTGTCTAAACCCCCAACTACCTACCTCCCTCCCTCCAATAACCATCCTCCCCCTCCCCCATAACCATCCATCCCCTCTCTCCCCCAAACCATCTAACCCCCTCCCCCAACTATCTCTACCCCTCCAATAACCATCCTCCCCCTCCCCCACAACCATCCATCCCCTCTCCTAACCATCTATTCCCCTCCCCCTAACCAGGATGAGGACAAGGGGCTCCAAGGACGAATCTGGGAGGGAGGAATGGGAGGTAGAGCTCAAAAAAAGGGAGGAAGACTGGGGAAGGAGACTAGATGAGCTGGAAAGGAAGATGGAAGAGAGGTTAGCAGCAGAATGCAGAAGGTGGAAGCAACAGGCCACAGCAGCAGAAATCAAGATAGAGAGATTAGAAGAGGAGCTGAGACATTTGAAACAGCACAGAGACAAAGATATTACAGAAGTAGCATCGGCAATGGCTACATCAAACACAGACAACAGGTCTGAAGGAAGCATGGAAACTAAACTGTATGCAGAGGTCCTGTCAAACCCACATGGGGCCAAAACAAAGACAGGGAGCACACTAGGACAGAATGAGAGGTTGGAAGACATTGAAGGAACTAGGACATGTGCAAGGACCTTACCAGATACCTGTGGGGGCCAGGAGCAGGTGAGCAGGAAGGATAAACCAAGAAGCATAGGGGCAATAACTAGGGAAGGGACTGAAGGAAGGAACACTCCACGGGAAGGAACTAAAACACATCAGAGGATGCAATGGGAGTCACAGTGGGAGGTGGAAAGGGAAAGATCCGTGTTTGTCTATGGGCTAGACGAAGCTAAAGGGGAAACTTATGATGAAAGAAAGCAGGAGGAGAAAAAAGTGATTGAAGATATCATGAAGGTGATAGGCGAGGGGGACATGACCCAGGTGGCAAATTTTCGGAGAATTGGGTGGTTCACAAAGAAAAGGAATCGGCCTCTCAAAGTAATTTTCAAGGCAGAATCAACCCGAACCATGATCCTGCAGGAGAAAGCATGGCTGAGAGGCAAGCAGGAGTTCCGGAGTGTGTACCTCGATCGAGACAGAACACAGGACGAAAGGAAGACAATGAAAGAGAGAGTTCAAAAACGAAAGGAGAAATGGGAGGAAATGAAAAAGGAGAGCAGAATAATCCAGGATCAAATGGAAGGACAAGTGCACCCCCCAGAAACACGTGCAGAAGGATTCCAGCCACGACACCCCCAAGGCAACTGAACAGTCCAAACCAACCATCACACACCGATCCCTCTGTTTCCACCCCCCGCACCACAGTTACAGTATTAGAACAGAAGTTGAAGGTTTGGTACACAAATGCAGATGGAATAACGAATAAACATGAGGAATGGCAAGAAAGAATCAATGAGAAGTCCCCAGACATCATAGCAGTTACAGAAACAAAACTCATGGAGACAATAACAGATGCAATCTTCCCACCGGGATACCAGATCATGAGGAAAGATAGAAGAGGCAGGGGGGGGGGGGAGGTGGGGTTGCTCTGCTCGTAAAAAACAGATGGAAATTCGAGAAAATGGAAGGAATAGATGAGACGGGAGAAAGAGACTACATAGCAGGTACACTTCAGTCTGGGGAACACAAAGTGGTCATTGCAGTGATGTATAATCCACCACAGAACTGCAGGAGGCCAAGAGAGGAATATGAAGAGAGCAACAGAGCAATGGTGGACACACTTGCTGAGGTGGCAAGAAGAGCTCACTCCAGCAGAGCAAAGTTGCTGGTTATGGGTGATTTCAACCACAGGGAGATTGACTGGGAAAACCTGGAGCCACATGGGGGTCCCGAAACATGGAGAGCCAGGATGTTGGACGTGGTGCTGGAAAACCTCATGCACCAACATGTTAAGGACACTACCAGAGTGAGAGGGGAGGATGAACCAGCAAGATTGGACCTTGTGTTCACCCTGGGCAGCTCAGATATTGAGGACATCAAGTATGAGAGTCCCCTAGGAGCTAGCGACCACGTGGTTCTGTGCTTTGAATACATAGTAGAGCTGCAAGTGGAGAGAATAACAGGAGTTGAATGGAAAAAGCCTGACTATAAAAGAGGGGACTACATAGGGTTGAAGAACTTCCTGCGGGAGGTCCAGTGGGACAGAGAAGTGGCAGGAAAGCCAGTAAATGAAATGATGGAATATGTAACAACAAAATGCAAGGAGGCAGTGGAAAGGTTCATTCCCAAGGGCAACAGTAACAACGGAAAGACCAGAACGAGCCCCTGGTTTACCCGACGGTGTAAAGAGGCAAGAACAAAATGCAATAGAGAATGGAAGAAGTACAGAAGGCAGAGAACACACGAAAACAGGGAGATCAGTCGCAGAGCCAGGAATGAGTACGCACAGGTAAGGAGGGAGGCCCAGCGACTGTATGAAAATGACATAGCATCGAGAATCAAGACTGACCCGAAACTGTTGTATAGCCACATCAGGAGGAAGACAACAGTCAAAGACCAGGTGATCAGATTAAGGACAGAAGGTGGAGAACTCACAAGACATGATCAGGAGGTATGTGAGGAGCTGAACAGGAGATTTAAGGAAGTTTTTACAGTAGAGACAGGAAGGGCTGTGGGAAGACAGCACAGAAGGGAACATCAAGAGGGAATATACCAACAAGTGTTGGATGACACACGAACAACTGAGGAGGAGGTGAAGAAGCTCTTAAGTGACCTTGACACCTCAAAGGCGATGGGACCGGACAACATCTCCCCATGGGTCCTTAGAGAAGGAGCAGAGATGCTGTGCATGCCTCTAACCACAATCTTCAACACATCCCTTGAAACTGGGCAACTACCTGAGAAATGGAAGACAGCTAATGCAGTCCCCATATTTAAGAAAGGAAACAGAAACGAGGCACTAAACTACAGACCTGTGTCTCTGACATGTGGAATTTCCAGCCTTGACGTGACTTCCCTTTTCACCAAAGTACCTACTACACAAGCCATCGATCTCTTGTGCAGGAAAATTGACGATTCACTTGATCTTCCCATTCCAGCCAGCGATTTCATCGACCTTGTTGAACTATGTGTTGGCTTTACGTGTTTCTCCTTCGAAAATCACCTCTTTCAGCAGACTTTTGGACTACCCATGGGTTCGCCACTCAGTGCAGTCCTGGCGAACTTATACATGGAACATCTAGAAGCCGAACGTTTCTCCACCATTATTCCTTCGTCTGTCACCTGGCTCCGTTATGTTGACGACATTCTCCTCATAACTCCTAAACGCTTCAACGTCCAAGCTCTCCAAGACAAGCTCAACCAGGTCGAGCCTTCAATCCAGTTCACACTTGAAGAAGAAGTCGACAACACTCTTCCTTTCCTTGATGTTCTGCTCTGCAAAGCTGACCACGAACTTCGTTTTAAAGTCTATCGAAAACCCACCAACCAAAACGATCTTCTCCACTTCTACTCTCACCACGACACCAAAACCAAACGTGGTGTGATTATAGGCTTCTTCCTACGTGCACTCAGAATCTGCAGCAATGAGTTCCTTGAGGAAGAATGCATTATAATTGAACAAGTATTTTCTAAACTCCACTATCCTCGTCACTTCATCAGAGACTGCAGACGGCGGGCATTAAACATCTTCAACACACCCAGAGAAGACACTGCCGAGAAGAGATACATAGTCCTCCCCAACAACTCCATTGCCAAACATGTTTCCAACATCTTTGCCAAAACATCATTCCAAGTATCTACCTCCACAACCACGACCATCAAGGACATCACCAGTAGTAGACAGGACAAGCCTCCATCCTCTGCAGGGGTATACATAATCCCTTGTAATGACTGCAACAAATTATATGTGGGCGAAACATCAAGAGACCTCCAAACACGCATTTCAGAACACCAATATGCAAGCAGGACTGACGATACAAGGAATGCCTGTGTACAACATCGCAATTCACACAACCATTTAATTAACTACAGAAACTCAAGACTTATAGCCACAGAAGACAACACTCAATACAGAAGAATCCTGGAATCATCGCTTATCTCTAAAACCAACAATTTCAACCAGAACAATGGCTTCTATAACATAGCTGAACCACTCGCCAAGAAACTTCTTCATCGCTATCCCACATAAGAACATAGAACACTGCAGAAGGTCTACAACTTGTCCAATACCCCTGCCAAGCTACCCAAGACTCTATAACCCCACCCGGTAGATCATCAGATGCAGCATTCTCCACCTGACCTCAACATTCTGACTATAAATACTCTCGTACCTTCCAACCCCAGGTAGATCCGTGTGTGACTTGAAAAAGCCCACTGTGTGGGTGAAACGTTGTCAATAAAAGATCACATTATACTGCATTTGTGTTTATATTTCCGTCTCTGACATGTATTGCGTGCAAAGTCATGGAGAAGATTATCAGGAGGAGAGTGGTCGAACACCTGGAAAGGAACAAGATTATAAATGAAAACCAGCATGGGTTCATGGAAGGCAAATCTTGTATCACAAACCTCCTGGAGTTTTATGACAAGGTAACAGAAGTAAGACACGAGAGAGAGGGGTGGGTAGATTGCGTTTTCCTAGACTGCAGGAAGGCCTTTGACACAGTTCCCCACAAGAGATTAGTGCAGAAGCTGGAGGATCAGGCGCATGTAAAAGGGAGGGCACTGCAATGGATAAGGGAATACCTGACAGGGAGGCAGCAACGAGTCATGGTACGTGAAGAGGTATCACAGTGGGCGCCTGTTATGAGCGGGGTCCCACAGGGGTCAGTTCTAGGACCGGTGCTATTTTTGATATATGTGAACGACATGATGGAAGGAATAGACTCTGAAGTATCCCTGTTCGCAGATGACGTGAAGTTGATGAGAAGAATTAAATCGGAGGAGGATGAGGCAGGACTGCAAAGAGACCTGGACAGGCTGGACATGTGGTCCAGCAACTGGCTTCTCGAATTCAATCCAGCCAAATACAAAGTCATGAAGATTGGGGAGGGGTAAAGAAGACCGCAGACAGAGTATAGGCTAGGTGGACAAAGACTACAGACCTCACTCAGGGAGAAAGACCTTGGGGTGACCATAACACCGAGCACATCACCGGAGGCACACATCAACCAAATAACCGCTGCAGCATACGAGCGCCTGGCAAACCTGAGAATAGCGTTCCGATACCTTAATAAGGAATCGTTCAAGACACTGTACACTGTGTATGTTAGGCCCATACTGGAGTATGCAGCACCAGTCTGAAACCCACACCTGGTCAAGCACGTCAAGAAGTTAGAGAAAGTACAAAGGTTTGCAACAAGGCTAGTCCCAAAGCTCAAGGGAATGTCGTACGAGGAAAGGTTAAGGGAAATCGGACTGACGACACTGGAGGACAGAAGGGTCAGGGGAGACATGATAACGACATACAAGATACTGCGGGGAATAGACAAGGTGGACAGAGATAGGATGTTCCAGAGAGGGGACACAGGGACAAGGGGTCACAACTGGAAGCTGAAGACTCAGACGAGTCACAGGGACGTTAGGAAGTATTTCTTCAGTCATAGAGTTGTCAGCGAGTGGAATAGCCTAGCAAGTGAAGTAGTGGAGGCAGGAACCATACATAGTTTTAAGAAGAGGTATGACAAAGCTCAGGAAGCAGAGAGAGAGGATCCAGTAGCGATCAGTGAAGAGGCAGGGCCAGGAGCTGAGTCTCGACCCCTGCAACCACAATTAGGTGAGTACAATTAGGTGAGTATGTGCCACCTGACCAGTGGGTCGGTACTATTTCAACAGTGGAGACCTCATCCACTCCGCTGGATCAATCCATTCCACCAGTTGAGCAGAAAGACTTAGCTCCCACTGACTTCCCAGACGAAGTCAAGCGTTTGTTGACTTTGTTGAACAAACGTCATAACGCCATTGCATTACCAGGTGAGAAGATGGGTATAACGAACTTATTGTCCCATCGTATTCCACTTGAACCTGGTACTAGACCTATCTATATACCTGCGTACAGAATGCCTCATTCCCAAGTTGCTGTCACAGAGGAACTGATCAATCAAATGCTCAATGATGGAGTTATTGCACATAGCAATTCACCCTGGAATGCGCCCTTGATCCTAGTGCCTAAGAAGGACGGCACTTGGTGCCCGGTGATTGACTTTGGGAAGTTAAATGCGAAAACCACTCCAGATCACTTCCCACTTCCTGTACTAGGTGACCTTTTATGCAATATTGGAGATAACAAAGTCTTCACGAGGACAGCCAAGAGTTAACCGCATTCTCTACTCCCACAGGTCATTATCATTTCCTACGAATGGCTTTTGGATTACGATCCTCACCTATCACATTCTCTAGACTCATGACCAATATCTTTAGAGGTCTTATAGGTAAAGCACTTATGGTGTACTTAGACGACGTAATCGTCATGTCCGAAGATGTGGATACACACCTGAAAAGACTTGATATAGTACTTGGCAAGCTTGAAGAAGCCAATTTAAAGATCAAACTGTCCAAATGTCAATTCTTCAGATCAGAAATTAAGTTTCTGGGTCACGTAGTCACTCCTAGAGGGGTTACGACTGATCAAAGTAAAGTAATGGCAGTACTAAATTTTCCAACTCCCAAAACTGCTGATGCTGTAAGATCCTTTGTGGGTCTAGCAGGCTTCTACCGTTCTTTCATTGCAAATTTTTCTTCAATAGCAGCTCCGCTAACTGAATTGCTTAAGAAAGATGCTCCTTTCATTTGGACCTTCCGTCAAGAAAGAGCATTCCAAACTCTAAAAGAAAAGCTAACATCTGCTCCAATTTTGAATTTCCCTGAATTTTCTAAGCCTTTCTATCTGACAACTGATGCTAGTTCAATTGGCATAGGTGCTGTACTAGCTCAGTTGTCAGATAGAAAGGCTTAGAAAATTCAGGGAATTTCAAAATTGGAGCAGAATTTCAAAATCGGCTAGCAAATGCAACTGTGTTGCATTTGCTAGCCGAGTCCTTACAAAGGCTGAACATAATTATACAGTAACGGAGCAAGAAGCTTTAGCAATAGTACGGTCTTTAAAGCACTTCCGAGACATTATTTACCAGTACCCTGTTCATGTCTTGACAGACCATGCACCACTGATACCTTTATTCCAGAACAAACAGCCTACTGGAAGGTTAGCCAGATGGACCTTGACTATCCAAGAGTTCAATCCCACTTTTGAACATTTACCTGGCAAGTCAAATGTAGTCGCAGATGCTTTATCGCGACACGTTAGTGTAGTTACTGCAGATCCTCCATTTACTGTCGAGGATGTCAAAAATGCCCAAAGAACAGATCCCATGTGGTCTGGTGTGATTCGATTCCTGCTCCAGGAAGATCTTATTCTTACTGTGAAGCCACCAGCACCAATTAGTGACTTTGTAATGAGCCAAGAATTACTGTATCGAACAGCCGAGTTTGGTACTCCAAGTAGAAGAGTTTACCAGTTAGTAATTTCACAGTCACTAGTGAACATAGCTCTACAGCTAGTTCATGATGCACCAGGTGTTGAACACCCTGGTATGGATCGTTCAGTAAAACAAGCCAGAATGAAATACTTTTGGCCACGTATGGCAACTGACATTTCAGAGTATGTTAAGAAATGTAGTGTTTGTATGCAACATAAAGGAAATGTCAATGGTCCTAATCCAATCCAAGTGTACCCAACCACTAGCGAACCGTGGGAAAGAGTTGCCCTTGACTTATTAACCAATTTTAAATGTTCCCTCCAAGGCAACAAACATCTGTGTGTTATGGTAGACCATTTCACCAGATATTGTGAGTTAGTTCCTATTGCAGATAAGACTGCTGAGACAGTAGCTAAAGTGTTTAAAGAACGCATTATCTGCAGGCATACCACCCCTAAGTCCCTAGTAACAGATAATGGAGGTGAATTCTGTAATGAGATTCTTAAAAATTTGTGTACTTTATACAAGATCTCTAAATCCACCATTGTTCCTCATCATCCTGCCAGCAATGGGTTAGCCGAACTAACCAAAAAGAAAGTACTTGATGTCCTGAGAGCCACTATCAACCCCAATAGTGAAACTTGGGATGAAGTCATACCAGATGTTCAATGTGCCATAAATTCTGCTTACAGTGCTTCCATAGGTGATACTCCACATTATGCATCGTATGGTGTAGACAAGCGTTTACCCTATGAGTTATTATATTCCACTCCGAAACCTAAATACAACCCTGATGATTTCGTAGCAACTCGTACCAGCATGGCTCAGAGTGTTTTTAGAAGAATCTGTGAAACACTTCATAAATCAACAGCAGAATTTACTAGAGTAACTAATAGCCATGCTAAGCCATCAAAAGTCAAAGTAGGTTCGAGAGTAATGCTGACAAATTTCAACAAAACATCCGCAATGCCTAAGCTCTATCGAAAGTTTGTCGGACCTTATCGAGTTGTAGAACATATCTCTGGTAATAAGTATAAGGTTAGAGAAATTAGTACTGGTAAGTACAAAGAATTGCATTTAGATCATATGAAATTAGTATGCGATGTTGATGATATTGCTACCCAGACTAATGTGACAGATGCTGAAAATCCTCTTCACTCTGTACCCTCTACCTCAGATACTCAGTCAGATAATCAACCTGAATGTCGTTACTCCTTGCGTACTCGACAAGTAATGAGAAACCCACAAGTATCTTTTGTAGATACTCGTTCAAATCTCCCTCAGTCAAGCCATGTGTTAGCCATTGCAGAGGAATTCGATCCTCCCAGAGATGATAACCATTCTGCATATGTAAACCTCACCCTCGCAGAATTGGGTTTAAATGTACATAGTCTGTATAACTAGATGTCCGAGATGAAGTAAATTGTCAACTGTTTGTTATTAACTGATTTGTTTTTTCTTAGAATTTTTTTTTTTCGTATTCACGTTCCCTCCACATTCTGAGAATTTGACAGTAATAGTCTGAGTGCACCAGATACCTTTGCTGTTAATTTCACCTTGTGTATATATATTTATTCTTCCTCAGAATCCGTAGAGTGCATGAATACAGATCGATCGATCAAATCCATCCATATTATACAATGATTTGTTCTTATAGTTTGTAATGCATTACGTTAAAAATCATTACGTTAAAAGTGATTACGTTAACACCCATTACGTAAAATTCATTTTGTTAACATCCATTATGATACCATCCATTAGTTCTAAGTTACATATGAATTTGTTATTGTATAGAATCAGCCCAGAACCACCTGCCTGTTCAGCCTATAGACAGTAGTGTATGTCGAGATGACATACGTAACATGACCGAGCTGTCAGCATAGTTGCATATTGGTGTTCTGAAATACGTGTTTGGAGGTCTCTTGATGTTTCGCCCACATATAATTTGTTGCAGTCATTACAAGGGATTATGTATACCCCTTCAGAGGATGGAGGCTTGTCCTGTCTACTACTGGTGATGTCCTTGATGGTCGTGGTTGTGGAGGTAGATACTTGGAATGATGTTTTCGCAAAGATGTTGGAAACATGTTTGGCAATGGAGTTGGTTGGGAGGACTATGTATCTCTTCTCGGCAGTGTCTACCTCCACAACCACGACCATCAAGGACATCACCAGTAGTAGACAGGACAAGCCTCCATCCTCTGCAGGGGTATACATAATCCCTTGTAATGACTGCAACAAATTATATGTGGGCGAAACATCAAGAGACCTCCAAACACGTATTTCAGAACACCAATATGCAAGCAGGACTGACGATACAAGGAATGCCTGTGTACAACATCGCAATTCACACAACCATTTAATTAACTACAGAAACTCAAGACTTATAGCCACAGAAGACAACACTCAATACAGAAGAATCCTGGAATCATCGCTTATCTCTAAAACCAACAATTTCAACCAGAACAATGGCTTCTATAACATAGCTGAACCACTCGCCAAGAAACTTCTTCATCGCTATCCCACATAAGAACATAGAACACTGCAGAAGGTCTACTCACAACTTGTCCAATACCCCTGCCAAGCTACCCAAGACTCTATAACTCCACCCGGTAGATCATCAGATGCAGCATTCTCCACCTGACCTCAACATTCTGACTATAAATACTCTCGTACCTTCCAACCCCAGGTAGATCCGTGTGTGACTTGAGAAAGCCCACTGTGTGGGTGAAACGTTGTCAATAAAGGATCACATTATACTGCATTTGTGTTTATATTTCCATTGTGTCGGTATTTTATACCATTTATTTCCATGTTCTTATGACATTCCTCAGGTCACGTGCGTCACATCTCACTCTCCGCCTATACATAATGTCTTTCTACCTCTGTATGTTAGAAGTGATCAAGGTCCCAGGACCGAAACGTTTTCTAATAAATATGTTATAGTGTTTGCTTACGTGTCTTTCTAAACCATTATCAAGTGTCACCATCACGGTACGATGTATTATCAAGTGTCACCATCACTGTACAATGTATTATCAAGTGTCACCATCACTGTACAATGTATTATCAAGTGTCACCATCACTGTACAATGTATTATCAAGTGTCACCATCACGGTACGATGTATTATCAAGTGTCACCATCACTGTACAATGTATTATCAAGTGTCACCATCACGGTACGATGTATTATCAAGTGTCACCATCACTGTACAATGTATTATCAAGTGTCACCATCACGGTACGATGTATTATCAAGTGTCACCATCACTGTACAATGTATTATCAAGTGTCACCATCACTGTACAATGTATTATCAAGTGTCATCATCACTGTACAATGTATTATCAAGTGTCACCATCACTGTACAATGTATTATCAAGTGTCACCATCACTGTACAATGTATTATCAAGTGTCACCATCACTGTACAATGTATTATCAAGTGTCACCATCACTGTACAAACAATGTATGATCAAGTGTTACCATCACTGTACAAACAATGTATTATCAAGTGTTACCAACACTGTACAAACAATGTATTATCAAGTGTTACCAACACTGTACAAAAAATGTATTATCAAGTGTTACCAACACTGTACAAACAATGTATTATCAAGTGTTACCAACACTGTACAAACAATGTATTATCAAGTGTTACCATCACTGTACAAACAATGTATTATCAAGTGTTACCATCACTGTACAAACAATGTATTATCAAGTGTTACCATCACTGTACAAACAATGTATTATCAAGTGTTACCAACACTGTACAAACAATGTATTATCAAGTGTTACCATCACTGTACAAACAATGTATTATCAAGTGTTACCATCACTGTACAAACAATGTATTATCAAGTGTTACCATCACTGTACAAACAATGTATTATCAAGTGTTACCAACACTGTACAAACAATGTATTATCAAGTGTTACCAACACTGTACAAACAATGTATTATCAAGTGTTACCATCACTGTACAAACAATGTATTATCAAGTGTTACCATCACTGTACAAACAATGTATTATCAAGTGTTACCAACACTGTACAAACAATGTATTATCAAGTGTTACCAACACTGTACAAACAATGTATTATCAAGTGTTACCAACACTGTACAAACAATGTATTATCAAGTGTTACCAACACTGTACAAACAATGTATTATCAAGTGTTACCAACACTGTACAAACAATGTATTATCAAGTGTTACCATCACTGTACAAACAATGTATTATCAAGTGTTACCATCACTGTACAAACAATGTATTATCAAGTGTTACCAACACTGTACAAACAATGTATTATCAAGTGTTACCATCACTGTACAAACAATGTATTATCAAGTGTCACCATCACTGTACAAACAATGTATTATCAAGTGTTACCATCACTGTACAAACAATGTATTATCAAGTGTTACCAACACTGTACAAACAATGTATTATCAAGTGTTACCATCACTGTACAAACAATGTATTATCAAGTATTACCAACACTGTACAAACAATGTATTATCAAGTGTTACCATCACTGTACAAACAATGTATTATCAAGTGTCTCCATCACTGTACAAACAATGTATTATCAAGTGTTACCATCACTGTACAAACAATGTATTATCAAGTGTTACCAACACTGTACAAACAATGTATTATCAAGTGTTACCATCACTGTACAAACAATGTATTATCAAGTGTTACCATCACTGTACAAACAATGTATTATCAAGTGTTACCAACACTGTACAAACAATGTATTATCAAGTGTTACCATCACTGTACAAACAATGTATTATCAAGTGTCACCATCACTGTACAAACAATGTATTATCAAGTGTTACCATCACTGTACAAACAATGTATTATCAAGTGTCACCATCACTGTACAATGTATTATCAAGTGTTACCATCACTGTACAAACAATGTATTATCAAGTGTTACCAACACTGTACAAACAATGTATTATCAAGTGTTACCAACACTGTACAAACAATGTATCTTGTGTACATAAATTTTGACTCTGACTTTGAAGAAAATGGTATCCACCCATCTCTCTCTATCTCTCTCTCTCTCTCTCTCTCTCTCTCTCTCTCTCTCTCTCTCTCTCTCTCTCTCTCTCTCTGCCTGTCTGTCTCTCTGTCTGTCTGTCTGTCTATCTCTGTCTCTCTCTCTCTCTCTCTCTCTCTCTCTCTCTCTCTCTCTCTCTCTCTCTCTCTCTCTCTCTCTCTCTCTCTCTCTCTCTCTCTCTTTCTCTCCTCGACCATGCTATCCACCCACTTTTTTTCCCAGTGTTTGACAAGGTTAAGTATCTCTAGCTTTATTGGCAAGCTATTTACAAGTTAAGGATTTCTGACTTTATTAACAAGCTAATAGCTGTTACCTACATCAGCTCATTTGAAAGCATTTTTATTGTTATGAGACATACAGGTAGGGAACAGGATGAAGTTGGAGCCATCTGTGGGCCAGCATTTTCATGTGTTCAATTGAATTTATCTCGTTGACATCATTATGCTGTACGAATGTGTTCCATACTCGAGTCATCCTGGGTATATATGATCTCAGATGGAGTGATGTTCTGGAGAAGGGTACAGCCAGAGTGAAGTTGCTGCTTTCTGCCCGTTTTGTGGCATGAAAGCTTGCTTCACGCTATCTCTCTCTCTCTCTCTCCTCAACCATGTGCCGGTCCCCATTTACACCCTTGTTCCATACTTATTTTTTTTATAAGTAGCATAACCCCCAACAAAAAACGTTGTCTTAAAACAGACAAATGCATGGTATCGTTATTAATTCAGTGAGTTAAACTTTTCTAGAGATAACTTACCTTTTCGAAAACTGGAGCACTCATAGTGATGAAGGGCGTGGACAGGTAGCGTAAGTAGCTACCTGTGACGACACGTATTTTAAGTTGCTACCTGTGACGGCAGGTAGAGCAAGTTGCTACCTGTGAGGGTAGGTAGCGTAAGTTGCTACCTGTGACAGTAGGTAGAGTAAGTTGCTACTTGTGACGGCAGGTAGCGTAAGCTGCTACTTGGGACGGTAGGTAGCGTAAGTTGCTACTTGTGACGGTAGGTAGAGTAAGTTGCTACTTGTGACGGCAGGTAGTGTAAGTAGCTACCTGTGACGGAAGGTAGCGTAAGTTCCTACTTGTGACGGTAGGCAGAGTAAGTTGCTACCTCTGACAGTAGGTAGAGTAAGTTGCTACCTGTGACAGTAGGTAGAGTAATTTGCTACCTGTGACGGCAGGTAGCGTAAGTTGCTACCTGTAACGGTAGCTAGAGTAAGTTGCTACCTGTGACAGTAGGTAGCGTAAGTTGCTGCCTGTGAGGACAGGTATATATATTCCCTCATACGCTCATATGTTTGTACATACACTCGAGAACAACAAGCAAAGTGTAGAGAATCTTGTAATCTATTTGTAAACACGCAGCAGTGTGGATGTTCAGCACACACAGTTCAGGTTCAACTGGGAACCCAAAGCTGACCTTCGTGTATATTGTGTGGCTAACTTGCCACATGTCACCAGGTAAAGTGGCACACTTGGCGTTATTCAGACTATACAGTACTTACCACGTCCTGTCTACTACTGTTATGATACATCCACTGACAGTTACTGTTGTAATACATCCCCTGATAGTTACTGTTGTAATACATCCCTCGATAGTTACTGTTGTAACACATCCACTGATAGTTACTGTTGTAATACATCCCTCGATAGTCACTGTTATAATACATCCCCTGATAGTTACTGTTGTAATACATCCCCTGACAGTAACTGTTGTAATACATACCCTGATAGTTACTGTTGTAATACATCCCCTGATAGTTACTGTTGTAATACATCCCTCGATAGTTACTGTTGTAACACATCCACTGATAGTTACTGTTGTAATACATCCCTCGATAGTCACTGTTATAATACATCCCCTGAGAGTTAGTGTTGTAATACATCACTCGAGAGTTACTGTTGAAATACATCCCCTGATAGTTACTGTTGTAATACATCCCCTGACAGTAACTGTTGTAATACATACCCTGATAGTTACTGTTGTAATACATCCCCTGATAGTTACTGTTGTAATACATCCCCTGGCAGTTACTGTTGTAATACATCCCCTGGGAGTTACTGTTGTAATACATCCCCTGGTGGTTACTGTTATAAAACATCAATTGGTGGATATTGTTGTAATACATCCTCTGGTAGATACTGTTGTAATACATCCCCTTTTAGTTACTGTTGTAATACATCCCACGGCAGTTACTGTTGTGATACATCCCCGGGTAGTTACTGTTGTGATACATCCCCGGGTAGTTACTGTTGTGATACATCCCCAGATAGTTACTGCTGTAATACATCTCCTGGAAATTACTGTTGTAATACATCCCCTGGTAGTTACTGTTGTAATACATCCTATTACAACCCAGGAGTCCCAAAGGTCTGTTATCCTGGGAGTTAAGGGAGCAAAATAAACACAGCAGAAAAACTTTTGACTTGTATTATCCTTGACCAATTTAGAACAGAAGTATGTACACTGTATACACACTGTACTACAATAGGCATTAGTGCACTCCACGGTAAGCAAGGCAGAATAGAAGCCACTAGAGAGCAGACCGTGATTCAACCAGCTCTAGAATGGGAAAGACAAGGGCAGAAAGGTGTGTCGTACCCACAACACCTCTGCGATTGCCAAAGCCATCTTCTCATTGGCTGTAACCTGGGTATTGACTGAACGATGGGGACCCATCATCAACCCTTAGCACCTGGTTCTCTGGTTGGGGAAGATAGCCTTTTAATGAGGGTGTGTACATGCGCTGAATAAAGGTTATGTATTCTTTGTATGCCACGCATCCCATGGTGGCTACTGTTGTAATACATCCCCTGGTAGTTATTGTTCTAATGCATCCCCTGGTAGTTACTGTTCTAATACAAAGGGGGCAGTAAAGCAACAGCAAAGAACTACAGACCAATAGCACTAACATCCCATATCATAAAAATCTTTGAAAGGGTCCTAAGAAGCAAGATCACCACCCATCTAGAAACCCATCAGTTACACAACCCAGGGCAACATGGGTTTAGAACAGGTCGCTCCTGTCTGTCTCAACTATTGGATCACTACGACAAGGTCCTAAATGCACTAGAAGACAAAAAGAATGCAGATGTAATATATACAGACTTTGCAAAAGCCTTCGACAAGTGTGACCATGGCGTAATAGCGCACAAAATGCGCGCTAAAGGAATAACAGGAAAAGTCGGTCGATGGATCTATAATTTCCTCACTAACAGAACAGAGAGAGTAGTCGTCAACAGAGTAAAGTCCGAGGCAGCTACGGTGAAAAGCTCTGTTCCACAAGGCACAGTACTAGCTCCCATCTTGTTCCTCATCCTCATATCCGACATAGACAAGGATGTCAGCCACAGCACCGTGTCTTCCTTTGCAGATGACACCCGAATCTGCATGACAGTGTCTTCCATTGCAGACACTGCAAAGCTCCAGGCGGACATCAACCAAATCTTTCAGTGGGCTGCAGAAAACAATATGAAGTTCAACGATGAGAAATTTCAATTACTCATATGGTAAACATGAGGAAATTAAATCTTCATCAGAGTACAAAACAAATTCTGGCCACAAAATAGAGCGAAACACCAACGTCAAAGACCTGGGAGTGATCATGTCGGAGGATCTCACCTTCAAGGACCATTGTATCAATCGCATCTGCTAGAAAAATGACTGGATGGATAATGAGAACCTTCAAAACTAGGGAGGCCAAGCCCATGATGACACTCTTCAGGTCACTTGTTCTATCTAGGCTGGAATATTGCTGCACACTAACAGCACCTTTCAAGGCAGGTGAAATTGCCGACCTAGAAAATGTACAGAGAACTTTCACGGCGCGCATAACGGAGATAAAACACCTCAATTATTGGGAGCGCTTGAGGTTCCTAAACCTGTATTCCCTGGAACGCAGGAGGGAGAGATACATGATTATATACACCTGGAAAATCCTAGAGGGACTAGTACCGAACTTGCACACGAAAATCACTCACTACGAAAGCAAAAGACTTGGCAGACGATGCACCATCCCCCCAATGAAAAGCAGGGGTGTCACTAGCACGTTAAGAGACCATACAATAAGTGTCAGGGGCCCGAGACTGATCAACTGCCTCCCAGCACACATAAGGGGGATTACCAACAGACCCCTGGCAGTCTTCAAGCTGGCACTGGACAAGCACCTAAAGTCAGTTCCGGATCAGCCGGGCTGTGGCTCGTACGTTGGTTTGCGTGCAGCCAGCAGCAACAGCCTGGTTGATCAGGCTCTGATCCACCAGGAGGCCTGGTCACAGACCGGGCCGCGGGGGCGTTGACCCCCAGAACTCTCTCCAGGTAAACTCCAGGTGGTTACTGTTGTAATACATTCTATGGTAGTTACTGTTGTAATATATACCATGTTGGTTACTGTTGTAATACATCCCCTGATGGTTGCTGTTGTAATACATCTTCTGGTGGTTACTGTTGCAATACATCCTCTTTTAGTTACTGTTGAAATACATCCCCTGGTGGTAACTGTTGTAATACACACCTTGGTAGTTACTGTTGTAATACATCCCCTGGTGGTTACTGTTGTAAGACATCATCTGGTGGTTACTGTTGTAATACATACCTTAGTAGTTACTGTTGTAATACATCTAGTACTGTTGTAATACATCCCCTGGTGGTTACTATTGCAATACATCCCCTTTTGGTTACTGTTGTAACACATGCTCTGGTGGTTACTGTTGTAATACATTCCTTAGTAGTTACTGTTGTAATACATTCCTTAGTAGTTACTGTTGTAATACATCTAGTACTGTTGTAATACATCCCCTTGTGGTTACTATTGCAATACATCCCCTTTTGGTTACTGTTGTAATACATCCCTTGTACTTACTGTTGTAATACATCTAGTACTGTTGTAATACACCCTCTGGTGGTTATTGTTGCAATACATCCCCTGCTAGTTACTGTTGTAATACATCACCTGGTGGTTACTGTTGTAATACATCCCCTGGTAGTTACTGTTGTAATACATCACCTGGTGGTTACTGTTGTAATACATCCCTTGTACTTACTGTTGTAATACATCTAGTACTGTTGTAATACACCCTCTGGTGGTTATTGTTGCAATACATCCCCTGCTAGTTACTGTTGTAATACATCCATTGGTGCTTACTGTTGTAATACATCCCCTTGTAGTTACTGTTGTAATACATCCTCTAGTACTGTTGCAATACATCCTCTAGTGGTTACTGTTGTAATACATCCCCTGGTGGTCACTGTTGTGATACATCCTCTAGTGCTGTTGTAGTAAATTCTATGGTAGTTACTGTTGTAATACATCCTCTGGTGGTTGCTGTTGTAATACATCCCCTGGTAGTTATTTTGGTAATACTTCTCCTGGTGGTTTCTTTTGTAATACATTCCTTGGTAGTTGCTGTTGTATTACATACCCTGGTGGTTACTGTTGTAATACATCCCTCGTGGTTACTGTTGTAATGCATCCCTTGGTGGTTACTGTTGTAATACATCCCCTTGTAGTTATTGCTGTAATACATTCCCTGGTGGTTACTGTTGTAAGACATCCCTTGGTGGTTACTGTTGTAATACATCCCCTGGTGGTTACTGTTGTAATACATCCCTTGGTGGTTACTGTTGTTATACATCCCCTGGTGGTTACTGTTGTGATACATCCCCTGGTGGTTACTGTTGTAATACATCCCCTGGTGGTTACTGTTGTAATACATCCCCTGGTAGTTACTGTTGTGATACATCCCCTGGTGGTTACTGTTGTAATACATCCCCTGGTAGTTACTGTTGTGATACATCCCCTGGTGGTTACTGTTGTAATACATCCCCTGGTAGTTACTGTTGTGATACATCCCCTGGTGGTTACTGTTGTAATACATCCCCTGGTAGTTACTGTTGTGATACATCCCATATTCTTTACTGTTGCAATACATCCCCTGGTGGTTACTGTTGTGATACATCCCCTGGTGGTTACTGTTGCAATACATCCCCTGGTAGTCATTGTTGTAATACATCCCCTGGTGGTTACTGTTGTAGTACATCCCCTGGTAGTTACTGTTGTGATACATCCCCTGGTGGTTACTGTTGTGATACATCCCATATTCTTTACTGTTGCAATACATCCCCTGGTGGTTACTGTTGTAGTACATCCCCTGGTAGTTACTGTTGTGATACATCCCCTGGTGGTTACTGTTGTAATACATCCTCTGGTGGTTACTGTTGTAATACATCCCCTGATGGTTACTGTTGTAATACATCCTCTGGTGGTTACTGTTGTAATACATCCTCTGGTGGTTACTGTTGTAATACATCCTCTGGTGGTTACTGTTGTAATACATCCTCTGGTGGTTACTGTTGTAATACATCCTCTGGTATTTACTGTTGTATTACTTCCTCTGACAGTTACTGTTGTAATACATCCTCTGGTATTTACTGTTGTAATACATCCCCTGGTAGTTTCTGTTGTAATACATCCTCTGGTGGCTACTGTTGTAATACATACCCTGGTAGTTACTGTTTTAATACATCCTCTAGTGGTTACTGTTGTAATGCATCCTCAGGCGGTTACTGTTATAATACATCCCCTGGTAGTTACTGTTGTAATACATCCTCTTGTTACCTACTTCAGCACAGTCGGTACACCATGTATTGTACCTAGTGTACGTAACTTTTCCACTGTTTTATTGCACTGTATAATGCTTGATAGCATAAGTTGTCACTGTTTATAATTTTTTGTGAAGAGCTATGTACACATCATCATCTAATTTTTACACAACTCAGTGAATTGCTCCATCTTCTGGTCCTTCCCCAAACAAATTTCACTGCAATTGCAAACAATGGAGGTATCTCCATCAGAGTTTCATCCATCACCATCAACAACCCGAATAAGATCCTGGGCTACGAGATTACTCCATTCCACATCACACATAACTAAAAGAGCAAACTTAGTAAAAGTTCAACTCAGTCAGTCATACAGGTTCAACCAGGCCTCCTCCTCTTCTCATATCAAGAAGATGATAATATGACCTATACTGGAATATCCTTGTGTGCCCTTGTCGCTAACAATAAAAAGCAACATATTACATTTACAAAGAGTCCAGAACAAGGCACTTCGCTTTATCACAGGCACCAGACTGAGGCACAGAATCAAAATGGAAGATCTGCACACCTAACAGGAGTTAATGCAATAAATGTCATGCCAGACAAACTAAAGAAACGTATACGACAGGCAAGAACTCTATATACTAGACAGATAAAACCCTACCCAACCAGGTAACACCACTGACAACATTATCAACACACCTCCCCATAGGTCACACAGAATGTCCCTCCAACAAAGAGTTCGACGTACTATACACAAAGAAAACTACACGAGACCAAAGATTCCGAGTGATCTCCCTGAAAATGTTGAAAAATAGATACCAGCAGAGCCAGTGTATGTTCAAGACAGATAAAATTACCATTACTGTGGATACCTCACATCAAACCAAGTATCATCTGTAAACCTTCTATGGCAGGATACAGCCTCAGAATCACATCTGGAGACCAGCAGTTCCAGCAAGCATCCTCCAACTAACCCCAGCAATTTGTCTTCCGCGATAAAAGAAAGAAAAATGGTTGTTACGAAAATATACGTCCCATTAATTCACTGTCATGCATGTATGCAAGTGTGTCTGTGATGGCTCGTGTGGTAAACACGATCATCTAATTATTATGCTTAACACAATACACACCTTTATTAATAAACATCAAAGTGGGTAGTCCACTTCTCTGTATTACCTACCCCACCTTCCCCTATCCTCACCCCTCACCTTCCTCCTCTCCTCACCCCCACTTTCCCCCTCTCCTCACCCCTCACCTTCCCCTCTCCTCACCCTTCACCTTCCCCCTCTCCTTACCCCTAACCTTCCCTCTCTCCTAATCCCCTACCTTCTTCCTTTCCTCAGCTCAAACCCACCCCCTATCCTCACCCCAAACATCCCTCTCCAACACACCCCTCCCCCCACTCCTCGCCCCCACCTTCCCCCTCTCGTCACACTCACCTTCCCCCTCTCCTCACCCCCCACTTACCGCCTCTCCTCAACCCCCACCGTACCCTTTCTCACGTTCCATCGAGACCTGCCTTTCTTTCTGCCATCCACAAACCTCTGATAAAAGACCCGAAACTGTTACACAGTCGCAGTGAGCAGCTGGCTGTCTTCTTTTACAGGTGCTGTTAGACAGCTGCAGTGTGCAGCTGGCTGTCTTCTTTACTAGTGCTGATAGACAGCTGCAGTGTGGAGCTGGCTGTCTTCTTTACTGGCGTTGTTAGACAACTGCAATGTGCAGAAGGCTGTCTTCCTTACTGCTGCTGTAGACCGCTGCAGTGGAGCTGGCTGTCTTCTTTACAGGTGCTCTTAGACAGCTACAGTGTGGAGCTGGCTGTCATCTTTACTGGTGATGTTAGACAGCTGGAGTGTGGAGCGTGCTGTCATCTTTACTGATGCTGCTAGACAGCTGCAGTGTGGAGCTGGCTGTCTTCTTTACTGATGGTGTTAGACAGCTGCAGTGTGGAACGTGCTGTCATCTTTACTGATGCTGTTAGAGAGCAGTAGTGAGGAGCTGGCTGTGTTCTTTACTACTGCTATTACTCGGCTGAAGTGTATAGCTTGCTATCAATTTTACTGATGATGATAGACAGCTGCAGTGTGGAGGTGGCTGTATTCTTCACTGTTGCTGTTAGACAGCTGCAGTGCCAAGCTAACTGTCTTCTTTCTTGGTAGCTTTAGTCAGCCACATTGTGGAGCTGGCTGTCTTCTTTACTGGTGCTGTTAGACAGCTGCAGTGTGGAGCTGGCGGTATTCTTTAATGGTGTTGTTAGACAGCTGCAGTGTGGAGCTGGCTGTCTTCTTTACTGATGCTGTTAGACAGCTGCAGTGTGGAGCTGGCTGTCTTCTTTAATGGTGTTGTTAGACAGCTGCAGTGAGGAGTTGCTGTCTTCTTTACTGGTGCTGTTAGACAGCTGTAGTTTGGAGTTTGTTGTCTTCATTACAAGCGCTCTTAGACAGCTGAAATATGGAGCTGGCTGTCTTCTTTACTTGTGCTGTTAGACAGCAGCAGTGTGGTGCATTCTGTCTTCTTCACTGGTGCTGTTAGACAGCTGCAATGTGGAGCTGGATGCCTTCTTTACTGGTGCTGTTAGACAGCTGCAGTGTGGAGCTTGCTGTCTTTTTTACTGGTTCTGGTAGACAGCGGCAGTGTGTGGCATGCTGTGTTCTTTACTGCTCATGGTAGACAGCTGCAGTGTAGAGCTGGCTGTCTTCTTTACTAGTGCTGTTAGACAGCTGCAGAGTCGAGGTATCTGTCTTCTTTACTGGTGTTGTTAGACAGCTGCAGTGTTGAGCTGGCTGTCCTCTTTACTGGAGCTGTTAGACAGCTGCAGTGTGGAGCTGGCTGTCGTCTTCATTGGTGCTGTTAGACAGCTGCAGTGTCGAGCTGGCTGTCTTCTTTCTTGGTGCCGTTAGGCAGCCACATTTTGAAGCTGGCTGTCTTCTTTACTTGTGCTGTTAGACAGCTGCAATGTGGAGCTGGCTGTCATCTTTCTGAAGTTTTTAGACAGCTGCAACGTGGAGCTGGCTGTCTTCTTAACTGGTGTTGTTAGACAGCTGCAGTGTGGAGATGGCAGTCTTCTTTACAGGTGAAGTTAGACAGCTTAAGTTTGGAGCTGGCTGTCTTCTTTACTGATGCTGTTAGACGGCTGCAGTGTGGACATGGCTTTCTTCTTTACTTGTGCTGTTAGACAGCTGCAGTGTGGAAGCTGGCTCTCTTCTTTACAGGTGCCGTTAGGCAGCTGCAGTGTGCGGCTGGCTGTCGTCATTGCTGGTGCTGTTAGAAAGCTCCAATGTAGAGCTGGCTGTCTTCCTTACTGGTGCTGTTAGAGAACTGCAGTGTGGGGAACGCTGTCTTCTTCACTGGTGCTGTTAGACTGCTGCAGTGTGTAGCTGGCTGTCTTATTAACTGGTTTTGTTAGAAAGCTGCTGTGTTTTTTATGGACCTGTTAGACAGCTGTAGTGTGGAGCTGGCTGTCTTCTTTACTGATGCTGTTAGACAGATGCAGTTTTTGTTGGCCGTATTATTTACTAGTGCTGTTAGACAGCTGCAGCGCGGAGCTGGCTGTCATCTTTACTGGTGCTGTTAGACAGCTGCGGTGTGGAGCGGGATGTCTTCTTTACTTATGGTGTTAGACAGCTGCAGTGTGGAAGCTGGCTGTGTTCTTCACTGGTGCCGTTAGACAGCTGCAGTGTGCAGCTGGCTACCTTCTTCGCTGGCGCTGTTAGAAAGCTGCAATGTAGAGCTGGCTGTCTTCCTTACTGGTGCTGTTAGATAGCTGCAGTGTTGGGCTGGGTGTCTTCTTTGCTGGTGCTGTCAGACAACTGCAGTGTGGAGCTGGCTGTCTTCTTTACTTGTGCTGTTAGACAGCTGCAGTTTGGAGCATTCTCACTTCTTTACTGGTGCTGTTAGACAGCTGCAGTGTGGAGCAGGCTGTCTTCTTTACTGGTGCTGTTCGACAGCTGCAGTGTCGAGCTAGCTGTCTTCTTTACTGGAGCTGTTAGACAGCTGCAGTGTGGATCTTGCTGTCTTATTCACTGGTGCTGTTAGACAGCTGCAGTGTCGAGCTGGCTGTCTTCTTTCTTGGTGTCGTTAGGCAGCCACATTGTGGAGCTGGCTGTCTTCTTTACTGGTGTTGTTAGACAGCTGCAGTGTGGAGCTGGGTGTCTTCTTCACTAGTGCTGTTAGACAGCTGCAGTGTGGAGCTAGCTGTCATGTTTACTGGTGCTGTTAGACAGCTGCAGTGTGGAGCTGGCTGTCTTCTTTACTCGTGTTGTTAGACAGCTGCAGTGTGGCGTTGGCTGTCTTCTTTACTGGTGTTGTTAGACAGCTGCAGTGTGGAGCTGGGTGTCATCTTTACTAGTGCTGTTAGACAGCTGCAGTGTGGAGCTAGCTGTCATCTTTACTGGTGCTGTTAGACAGCAGCAGTGTGGAGCAGGCTGTCTTCTTTACTTGTGCTGTTAGACAGCACTAGTGTGAAGTTCGCTGTCTTCTTTACAGGGGCTTTTAGACAGCTTAAGTGTGGAGCTGGCTGTCTTCTTTACTGGTGTTGTTAGACAGCTGCAGTGTTGAGCTGGCTGTCTTCTTTACAGGTGCTCTTAGACAGCTACAGTGTGGAGTTGGCTGTCATCTTTTCTGATGATGTTAATATAGTCACCAAAACACCATGACTCACCTGCTGGTTAATATAGTCACAAACACACCATGACTCACCTGCTGGTTATTATAGTCACCAACACACAATGACTCACCAGCTGGTTATTATAGTCACCAACACACAATGACTCACCAGCTGGTTATTATAGACACTTACCATGACTCACCTGCTGCTTAATATAGTTACAAACACACCATGACTCACATGCTGGTTAATATAGTCAACAACACACCATGACTCAAATGCTGGTTAATATAGTCACCAACATACCATGACTCACCTGCTGGTTAATATAGTCACCAACACACAATGACTCACCTGCTGTTTAATATAGTCACCAATACACCTTGACTCACCTGCTGGTTAATATAGTCACCAACACACCATGACTGACCTGCTGGTTAATATAGTCACCAAGACACCATGAATCACCTACTGGTTAATATAGTCACCTACACACCATGACTCACCTGCTGGTTAATATAGTCACCAACACACCATGACTCACCTGCTGGTTAAAATAATCAACTACACACTATTACTCACCTGCTGGTTAATATAGTCACCTACACACCATGACTCACCTGCTGGTTAAAATATTCACCAACTCACCATGAGTCAATTGCTGATTAACATAGTCACCAACACACCATGACTCACCTGCTGGTTAATATAGTCACCTACACACCATGACTCACCTGCTGGTTAATATAGTCACCAACACACCATGACTCACCTGTTGGTTAATATAGTCACCTACACACCATGACTCACCTGCTGGTTAATATAGTCACCTAAACACCATGACTCATCTGCTGGTTAATATAGTGAACATCACACCATGACTCACCTGCTGGTTAATATAGTCACCAACACACAATGACTCACCTGCTGGTTAATATAGTCACCAACAAACCATGATTCGCCTGCTGGTTAACATAGTCCCCAACACCATTACTCACTTTCTAGATAATATAGTCACCAACACACCATGACTCACGTGCTGGTTAATATAGTCACCAACAAACCATGACTCACTCGCTGTTTGATATAGTCACCTACACAACATGACTCACCTGCTGATAAGTATAGTCACCAACACACCATGACTCATCTGCTGGTTAGTATAGCCACCAACACACCATGACTCACCTGCTGGTTAATATAGTCACCAACACACCATGACTCACCTGCTGGTTAATATAGTCACCAACACACCATGACTCACTTTCTGGTTAATATGGTCACCTACACACAATGACTCACCTGCTGGTTAGTTAAGTCATTAACACACCATGACTCACCTGCTGGTTAGTATAGTCACCAACACACCATGACTCACCTGCTGGTTAGTATAGTCACCAACACACCATGACTCACCAGCTGGTTAATATAGTCACCAACACACCATGACTCACCTGCTGGTTAACATAGTCACCTACACACAATGACTCACCTGCTGGTTAATATAGTCACCAACACACCATGACTCACCTGATGGTTAATATAGTCACCCACACACCATGAGTCACTTGCTGGTTAATATAGTCACCAAAACACAATGACTCTCCTGCTGGTTAATATAGTCACCAACACACCATGACTCTCCTGCTGGTTAATATAGTCACGTACACACCATGACTCAACTGCTGGTTAATATATTCACCTACACACTATGACTCAACTGATGGTTAATATAGTCACCAACACACCATGACTAACCTACTGGTTAATAGTCACCAAAGCACCATGACTCACCTGCTGGTTAATATAGTCAACGACACACCATGACTCACCTGCTGGTTAATATTCTCACCAACACACCATGACTCACTTGCTGGTTATTATAGTCACCAACACACCATGACTCATCTGCTTGTTAATATAGTTACCAACACACCATGACTCACCTGCTGGTTAATATAGTCAACAACACACCATGACTCACCTGCTGGTTAATATAGTCATCTACACACCATGACTCACCTGCTGGTTAATATAGTCACCTATGAACCATTATTCACCTGCTGGTTAATATAGTCACCTACCCACCACGACTCGCCTGTGTGTTAACATAGTCAATTACACGCCATGACTCACCTGTTGGTTAATATAGTCGCCTACACCCCTCGACTCAACTGCTGGTTAATATAGTCACCAACACACTATGACTCACCTGCTGGATAATATAGTTACCTACACACAATGACTCACTTGCTGGTTAACATAGTCACCAACACACCATGACTCACCTGCTGGTTAATATAGTCACCAACACACCATGACTCACCTGCTGGTTAATATAGTCAACAACACACCATGACTCACCTGCTGGTTAATATAGTCACCAAGACACCATGACTCACCTGCTGGTAAATATAGTCACCTACACACCATGACTCACCTGCTGGTTAATATAGTCACTAAAACGATGACTCACCTGCTGGTTAAAATATTCACCAACTCACCATGAGTCAATTGCTGATTAACATAGTCACCAACACACCATGACTCACCTGCTGGTTAATATAGTCACATGCACACCATGATTCACATGCTGGTTAATAAAGTCACCAACACACCATGATTCACATGCTGGTTAATAAAGTCACCAACACACCATGACTCACCTGTTGGTTAATATAGTCACCTACACACCATGACTCACCTGCTGGTTTATATAGTCACCTACACACAATGACTCACTTTGTGGTTAACATAGTCACCAACATACCATGACTCACCTGCTGGTTAATATAGTCACCATCACATCATGACTCACCTGGTGGTTAATATAGTCACTAATGCAGCATGACTCACCTGCTGGTTAATATATAGTTACAAACACACCATGAATCTCCTGCTGGTTAATATAGTCTCCTACACACCATTACTAATCTGCTGGTTAATATAGTCACCAACACACCATAACTCATGTGCTGGTTAATATAGTCATCAACACACCGTGACTCACCTGCTGGTTAATATAGTCACCTACACACCATGACTCACATGCTGTTTAATATAGTAACCAACACAGCATGACTCACCTGCTTTGTTTAATGTAGTAACCAACACACCATGACTCACCTGCTGCTTAATATAGTCACGAACACACCATGACTCACCTGCAGGTTAACATAGTCACATACACACAATGATTCACCTGCTGTTTAATATAGTCACATACACACCAAGACTCACCTGCTGGTTAAGATATTCACCTTCACACCATGATTCAACTGCTGGTTAATATAGTCACCTGCACACCATTACTCACCTGCTGGCTAATATAGTCACCAACACACCATGATTCACCTGCCGGTTAATACAGTCACCAACACAGAATGACTCACTTGCTGGTTAATATAATCACCAACACACCATGACTCACCTGCTATTTAATATAGTCAAAAACACACCATGACTCACCTGCTGCTTAATACAATCACCAACACACAATGCCTCACCTGCTGGTTAATATAGTCACCTAAACACCATCACTCACCTGTTGGTTAACATAGTCACCTACACACCATGACTCACCTGCTGGTTAATATATTCACCTACACACCATGACTCAACTGCTGGTTAATATAGTCACAAACACACCATGACTCACCTGCCGGTTAATATAGTCACCAACACAACATGACTCACTTGCTGGTTAATATAGTCACCAACAAACCATGACTCACCTGCTGGTTAATATAGTCACCTACACAACATGACTCACTTGCTGGTTAATATAGTCACCTACACACCATGACTCACCTGATGTTTAATATAGTCACCTACACACCATGACTCACCTGTTGGTTAATATAATCACCTACACACCATGACTCACCTTCTGCTTAATATAGTCACAAACACACTATGACTCATTTGCCGGTTATTGTAGTCACCAACACAACATGACTCACTTGCTGGTTAATATAGTCACCAATACACCATGACTCGCCTGCTGGTTAATATAGTCATCTTCACAAAATGACTCACCTGCCGGTTAATATAGTCACCAACACAACATGACTCAAATCCTGGTTAATATAGTCACTAACAAACCATGACTCACCTGCTGGTTAATATAGTCACCAACACACCATGACTCACATTCTGGTTAATATAGTCACTAATACACCATGATTCACCTGCTGGTTAATATATGGTCACCAACACACCATGACTCACCTGCTGGTTAATACAGTCACCAATACACCATGACACACCTGCTGATTAATATAGCCACCTGCACACCATGACTCAACTGCTGGTTAATATAGTCATCTACACACCATGACTCACCTGCTGGTTAATATAGTCACCTATAAACCATGATTCACCTGCAGGTTAATGTAGTCACCTACACACCATGACTCACCTGTTTGTTAATATAGTCACCTTCACACCATGACTCACCTGCTGGTTAATATAGTCATGTGCATACCATGACTCAACTGCTTGTTAATATAGTCACCAATACACCATTACTCACCTGCTGGTTAATATAGTCACCTACACACCATGACTCACCTGTTTGTTAATATAGTCACCTTCACACCATGACTCACCTGCTGGTTAATATAGTCATGTGCATACCATGACACAACTGCTTGTTAATATAGTCACCAATACACCATTACTCACCTGTTGGTTAATATAGTCACCAACACACCATGACTCACCTGCTGGTTAATATAATCACTAATACGCCATGATTCACCTGCTGGTTAATATATAGTCACCAACACAACATGACTCACCTGCTGGTTAATATAGTCACCTGCACACCATGACTCATCTGCTGGTTAATATAGCCACCTTCACACCATGACTCACCTGCTGGTTAATATAGTCACCTACACACCATGACTCACCTGCTGGTTAATATAGTCACCTACACACCATGACTCAACTGCATGTTAATATAGTCACCAATACACAATGACTCCCCTGCTGGTTAATATAGTCACCTACTCACTATGACTCACCTGCCGTTTAATATAGTCACCAATACACCATGACTCACCTGCTGGTTAATATAGTCACGAACACACTACGACTCACCTGCTGGATAATATAGTCACCTACACACCATGACTCACTTGCTGGTTAACATAGTCTGCAATACACCATGACTAACCTGCTGGTTTATATAGTCACCAACACGTCATGACTCAGCTGCTGGTTAATATAGTCACCTACATACCATGGGTCATCTGCTGGTTAATATAGCCACCTACACACCATGACTCATCTGCTGGTTAATATAGTCACCAACTCACCATAACTAACGTGTTGGTTAATATAATCACCAACACACCATGACTCACATGCTGTTTAATGTAGTAACCAACACATCATGACTCACCTGCTGCTTAATATAGTTACAAACACACCATGACTCACATGCTGGTTAATATAGTCAACAACACACCATGACTCAAATGCTGGTTAATATAGTCACCAACATACCATGACTCACCTGCTTGTTAATATAGTCACCAACACACAATGACTCACCTGCTGGTTAATATAGTCACCAATACACCTTGACTCACCTTCTGGGTAATATAGTCACCAACACACCATGACTCACCTGCTGGTTAATATAGTCACCAACACACCATGACTCAATTGCTGGTTAATATAGTCACCAACGCACCCTGACTCACCTGCTGGTTAATATAGTCACCAACACACCATGACTCACCTGCTGGTTAATATAGTCACCAACACGCCATGACTCACCTGCTGGTTAATATAGTCACCAACACACAATGACTCACCTGCTGGTTAATATAGTCACCAACACACCATGATTCACCTGCTGGTTAACATAGTCCCCAACACCATGACTCTCTGGATAATATAGTCACCAACACACCATGACTCACCTGCTGGTTAATATAGTCACCAACAAACCATGACTCACTCGCTGTTTGATATAGTCACCTACACACCATGACTCACCTGCTGGTAAGTATAGTCACCAACACACCATGACTCACCTGCTGGTTAGTATAGCCACCAACACACCATGACTCACCTGCTGGTTAATATAGTCACCAACACACCATGACTCACCTGCTGGTTAATATAGTCACCAACACACCATGACTCACTTTCTGGTTAATATGGTCACCTACACACCTTGACTCACCTGCTGGTTAGTTAAGTCATTAACACACCATGACTCACCTGCTGGTTAGTATAGTCACCAACACACCATGACTCAGCTGCTGGTTAGTATAGTCACCAACACACCATGACTCACCAGCTGGTTAATATAGTCACCAACACACCATGACTCACCTGCTGGTTAACATAGTCACCTACACACAATGACTCACCTGCTGGTTAATATAGTCACCAACACACCATGACTCACCTGATGGTTAATATAGTCACCCACACACCATGAGTCACTTGCTGGTTAATATAGTCACCAAAACACAATGACTCTCCTGCTGGTTAATATAGTCACCAACACACCATGACTCTACTGCTGGTTAATATAGTCACGTACACACCATGACTCAACTGCTGGTTAATATATTCACCTACACACTATGACTCAACTGATGGTTAATATAGTCACCAACACACCATGACTAACCTTCTGGTTAATATAGTCACCAAAGCACCATGACTCTCCTGCTGGTTAATATAGTCAACGACACACCATGACTCACCTGCTGGTTAATATTCTCACCAAAACACCATGACTCACTTGCTGGTTAATATAGTCACCAACACACCATGACTCATCTGCTTGTTAATATAGTTACCAACACACCATGACTCACCTGCTGGTTACTATAGTCACCAACACACCCTGACTCACCTGCTGGTTAATATAGTCATCTACACACCATGACTCACCTGCTGGTTAATACAGTCATCTATAAACCATGATTCACCTGCTGGTTAATGTAGTCACCTACACACCATGACTGACCTGTTGTTAATATAGTCACCTACTCACCATGACTCACCTGCTGATTAATATAGTCACCTACACACCATGACTCAACTGCTTGTTAATATAGTCACCAACACACTATGACTCACCTGCTGGATAATATAGTCACCTACACACCATGACTCACTTGCTGGTTAACATAGTCACCAACACACCATGACTCACCTGCTGGTTAATATAGTCACCAACACATCATGACTCACCTGGTGGTTAATATAGTCACTAATACACCATGACTCACCTGCTGGTTAATATATAGTTACAAACACACCATGAATCACCTGCTGGTTAATATAGTCTCCTACACACCACTACTAATCTGCTGGTTAATATAGTCACCAACACACCATAACTCACGTGCTGGTTAATATAGTCATCAACACACCATGACTCACCTGCTGGTTAATATAGTCACCTACACACCATGACTCACATGCTGTTTAATATAGTAACCAACACACCATGACTCACCTGCTGCTTAATATAGTCACAAACCCACCATGACTCACCTGCAGGTTAACATAGTCACCTACACACCATGATTCACCTGCTGGTTAATATAGTCACATACACACCAAGACTCACCTGCTGGTTAATATATTCACCTTCACACCATGACTCAACTGCTGGTTAATATAGTCACCTGCACACCATTACTCACCTGCTGGTTAATATAGTCACCTACACACCATGATTCACTTGCCGTTTAATACAGTCACCAACACAGAATGACTCACTTGCTGGTTAATATAATCACCAACACACCATGACTCACCTGCTATTTAATATAGTCAAAAACACACCATGACTCACCTGCTGGTTAGTATAGTCACCAACACACCATGACTCACCTGCTGGTTAGTATAGTCACCAACACACCATGACTCACCTGCTGGTTAATATAGTCACCTACACACTATGATTCACCTGCTGGTTAATATAGTCACCTACACACCATGACTCACCTGCTGGTTAATATAGTCACCAACACACCATGACTCACCTGCTGGTTAATATAGTCACTGACACACATTGACTCACCAGCTGGTTAATTTAATCACCAACACTCCATGACTCACCTGCTGGTTAATATATTCACCTACACACCGTGACTCACTTGCTGGTTAATATAGTCACCTACAAACCATGAATCACCCTCTGGTTAATATAGTAACCTACACTCCATGACTCACCTGCTGGTTAATATAGTCACAAATACACCATGACTCACCTGCTGGTTAATATAGTCACCAACACACCATGACTCACCTGCTGGTTAATATTGTCACCAACACACCATGACTCACCTGCTCGTAAATATAGTCACCAAAACACCATGACTCACCTGCTGGTTAATATAGTCACCAAGACACCATGAATCACCTACTGGTTAATGTAGTCACCTACACACCATGACTCACCTGCTGGTTAATATAGTCACCTACACACCATGACTCACCTGCTGGTTAACATAGTCCCCAACACACCATGACTCACCTGCTGGTTAATATAGTCACCTACAAACAAAGACTCACCTGCTGGTTAATATAGTCACCAACACACCATGACTCACCTGCTGGTTAATATAGTCACCTAAGCACCATGACTCACCTGCTGGTTAATATAGTCACCAACACACCATGACTCACCTGCTGGTTAATATAGTCACCTACACACCATGACTCACCTGCTGGTTAATATAGTCACCAACACACCATGACTCACCTGCTGGTTAATATAGTCACCTACACACCATGACTCACCTGCTGGTTAATATAGTCACCAACACACCATGACTCACCTGCTGGTTAATATAGTCAACAACACACCATGACTCACCTGCTGGTTAATATAGTCACCAACACACCATGACTCACCTGCTGGTTAATATAGTCACCTACACACCATGACTCACCTGCTGGTTAATATAGTCAACAACACACCATGACTCACCTGCTGGTTAATATAGTCACCAACACACCATGACTCACCTGCTGGTTAATATAGTCACCAACACACCATGACTCACATGCTGGTTAATATAGTCACCAACACACCATGACTCACCTGCTGGTTAATATAGTCTCCAACAAGCCACGATTCACCTGCAGGTTAATGTAGTCACCTACACACCATGACTCACTTGCTGGTTAATATAGTCACAAACACACCATGACTCACCTGCTAGTTAATATAGTCCCCAACATACCATGACTCACCTGCTGGTTAATATAATCACCTACACACCACGACTCACCTGCTGGTTGATATAGTCACAAACACACCAAGACTCATCTGCTGGTTAATATAGTCACCATCACACAATGACTCACCTGCTGGTTAATATAGTCACCAACACACCATGACTTACCTGCTGGTTAATATGGTCACCAACACACCATGACTTACCTGCTGGTTAATATGGTCACCAACACACCATGACTCACCTGCTGGTTAAAATAGTCACCTACACAGCATGACTCACCTGCTGGTTAATATAGTCACCAACACACCATGACTCACTTCTGGTTAATATACTCACCAACACACCATGACTCACACTGCTTTGTTAATATAGTCACCAACACACCATGACTCACCTGCTGTTAATATAGTCACCAACACACCCTGACTCACCTGCTGGTTAATATAGTCACCTACACACTGTGACTCACCTGCTGGTTAATATAGTCACCAACACACCATGACTCACCTGCTGGTTAATATAGTCACCTACAAACAATGACTCACCTGCTGGTTAATATAGTCACCAAGACACCATGACTCACCTGCTGGTTAATATAGTCACCTAAACACCATGACTCACGTGCTGGTTAATATAGTCACCAATGCACCATGACTCACTTCTGGTTAATATACTCACCAACACACCATGACTCACTTGCTGGTTAAAGTAGTCAACAACACACCATGACTCACCTGCTGGTTGATATAGTCACCAACAGACCATGATTCACCTGCTGGTTTCAATAGTCACCAACACACTATGATTCACCTGCTGGTTAATATAGTCACCTACACACCATGACTCACCTGCTGGTTAATATAGTCACCAACACACCATGACTCACCTGCTGGTTAATATAGTCACCAACACACCATGACTCACCTGGTGTCTGGTTAATATAGTCACCAACACACCAAGACTCACCTGCTGGTTAATATAGTCACCTACACAACATGACTCACCTGCTGGTTAATATAGTCACCAACACACCATGACTCACCTGCTGGTTAATATAGTCACCAACACACCATGACTCACCTGCTGGTTAATATAGTCACCTACACACCATGACTCACCTGCTGGTTAATATAGTCACCTACACACCATGACTCACCTGTTGGTTAATATAGTCACCTAAACACCATGACTCACCTTCTGCTTAATATAGTCACAAACACACCATGACTCACCTGCCGGTTAATATAGTCACCAACACAACATGACTCACTTGCTGGTTAATATAGTCACCAATACACCATGACTCGCCTGCTGGTTAATATAGTCATCTTCACAAAATGACTCACCTGCCGGTTAATATAGTCACCAACACAACATGACTCACCTGCTGGTTAATATAGTCACCAACAAACCATGACTCACCTGCTGGTTAATATAGTCAACAACACCATGACTCACCTTCTGGTTAATATAGTCACTAATACACCATGACTCACCTGCTGGTTAATATATGGTCACCAACACACCATGACTCACCTGCGGGTTAATATAGTCACCAACACACCATGACACACCTGCTGGTTAATATAGCCACCTGCACACCATGACTCAACTGCTGGTTAATATAGTCATCTACACACCATGACTCACCTGCTGGTTAATATAGTCACCTATAAACCATGATTCACCTGCTGGTTAATGTAGTCACCTACACACCATGACTCACCTGTTTGTTAATATAGTCACCTTCACACCATGACTCACCTGCTGGCTAATATAGTCACAAACACTCTATGACTCACCTGCTCGTTAACATAGCTACCAACACACCAATGACTCACCTGCTGGTTAATGAAGTCACCAACACACCATGACAATCCTGCTGGTTAATATAGTCACAAACACACCATGACTCACTTGTTGGTTATTATAGTCACCAATACACCATGACTCACATGATGGTTATTATAGTCACCAAAACACCATGACTCACCTGCTGGTTAATATAGTCACCAACAAGCCACGACTCACCTGCTGGTTAATGTAGTCACCTACACACCATGACTCACCTGCTGGTTAATATAGTCACCAACACACCATGACTCACCTGCTGGTTAATATAGTCACCAACACACCATGACTCACCTGCTGGTTAATATAGTCACCTAAACACCATGACTCACATGCTGGTTAATATAGTCACCAACACACCATGACTCACCTGCTGGTTAATATAGTGACCACCACACCTTGACTCACCTGCTGGTTAATATAGTCTCCAACACACCATGACTCTCCTGCTGGGTAATATAGTCACCAACACATGACTCACCTGCTGGTTAATATAGTGACCAACACACCATGACTCACCTGCTGGTTAATATAGTCACCAACACACCATGACTCTCCTGCTGGTTAATATAGTCACGAACAAACAATGACTCTCTTGCTTGTTAATATAGTCACCTACACACCATGACTCACCTGCTGGTAAGTATAGTCACCAACACACCATGATTCACCTGTTGGTTAGTATAGTCACCAACACACCATGACTCACCTGCTGGTTAACATAGTCACCAACACACCATGACTCTCCTGCTGGTTAATATAGTCACCAACACACCATGACTCACTTGCTGGTTAATATAGTCAACTGCACACCATGACTCACCTGCTGGTTAGTATAGTCACCAACACACCATGACTCACCTGCTGGTTAGTATAGTCACCAACACACCATGACTCACCTGCTGGTTAGTATAGTCACCAACACACCATGACTCACCTGCTGGTTAGTATAGTCACCAGCACACCATGACTCACCTGCTGGTTAATATAGTCACAAACACACCATGACTCACCTGCTCGTTAGTATAGTCACCAACACACCATGACTCACCTGCTGGTTAATATAGTCACCAACACACCATGAGTCACTTGCTGGTTAATATAGTCACCAACACACCATGACTCACTTGCTGGTTAATATAGTCACCAACACACCATGACTCACCTGCTGGTTAATATAGTCACCTACACACCATGACTCACCTGCTGGTTAATATAGTCACCTAAACACCACGATCCGCCTGCCGGTTAATATAGTCACCAACACACCATGACTAACCTGCTGGTTAATATAATCACCAACACACCATGACTCACCTGCTGGTTAATATAGTCAAAAACACACCATGACTCACTTGCTGGTTAATATAGTCACCAACACCATGACTCAACTGCTGCTTAATATATTCACCAACACACCATGACTCACCTGCTGGTTAATATAGTCACCAACACACCATGATTCACCTGCTGGTTAATATAGTCACCAACACATCATGACTCACCTGCTGGTTAATATAATCACCAACACACCATGACTCACCTGCTGGTTAATATAGTCAAAAACACTCCATGACTCCCTTGCTGGTTAATATAGTCGCCAACACACCATGACTCACCTGCTGGTTAATATAGTCACCAACACACAATGACTCACCTGCTGGTTAATATAGTCACCAACACACCATGACTCACCTGCTGGTTAATATAGTCACCTACACACCATGACTCACCTGCTGGTTAAAATATTCACCAACTCACCATGAGTCAATTGATGGTTAACATAGTCACCAACACACCATGACTCACCTGCTGGTTAAGATAGTCAACAACACACCATGACTAACTTACTGGTTAATATAGTCACATTCACACCATGATTCACATACTGGTTAATAAAGTCACCAACACACCATGACTCACCTGTTGGTTAACATAGTCACCTACACACCATGTTTCACCTGCTGGTTAATATAGTCACCTACACACCATGACTCACCTGCTGGTTAATATAGTCACCTACACGCAATGGCTCACCTGCTGGTTAATATAGTCACCAACATACCATAACTCACCTGCTGGTTAATATAGTCACAAACACACCATGACTCACCTGTTGGTTAATATAGTCACCAACACTCCTTGACTCACCTGCTGGTTAATATAGTTACCTACACACCATAACACACCAACACACCATGACTCACCTGCTGGTTAATATAGTCAACAACACCATGACTCACCTTCTGGTTAATATAGTCCCCAACACACCATGACTCACCTGCTGGTTAATATAGTCACCAACACACCATGACTCACCTGCTGGTTAATATAGTCACCAACACACCATAACTCACCTGCTGGTTAATATAATCCCAAAGACACCATGACTCACCTGCTGGTTAATATAGTCACAAACACACCATGACTCACCTGAAGGTTAATATAGTCACCAACACAATGGCTCATGAATATAGTCACCAACACTCCATCACCTGTTGGTTAATATAGTCAACAACACACCATGACTCACCTGCTGGTTAATATAGACACCAACACACCATGACTCACCTGCTTCTTAATATAGTCAACAACACACCATGACTCACGAGCTGGTTAACATAGTCACCTAAACACCATGACTCACCTGCTGGTTAATGTAGTCACGAATACAGCATGACTCACCTGCTGGTTAATATAGTCAATAACACACCATGAGTCACCTGCTGGTTAATATAGTCTCCAGCTCACCATGACTCACCTGCTGGTTAATATGGTCACCAACTCACCATGACTCACCTGCTGGTTAATATTGTCACCAATACACCATGAGTCACTTGCTGGTTAATATAGTCACCAACACACCATGACTCATATAGTCACTGCTGCTGTTAATATCGTCACAAACACACCACGACTCACCTGCTGGTTAATATAGTCACCAACACACCATGACTCACCTGCTGGTTAATATAGTCACCTACACACCATGACTCACCTGCTGGTTAATATAGTCACCTACACACCATGACTCACCTGCTGGTTAATACAGTAACCAACACACCATGACTCACCTGCTGCTTAATATCGTCACCAACACACCATGACTCACCTGCTGGTTAACATAGTCACCTATGCACCATGATTCACATGCTGGTTAATATAGTCACCTACACACCATGACTCACCTTCTGGTTAATATTTTCACCCACACACCAAGACTCACCTGCTGGTTAATATAGTCACCTGCACACCATGACTAACCTGCTGGTTAATATAGTCAACACCACACCATGACTCACCTGCTGGTTAATATAGACACCAACACACAATGACTCACCTGCTGTTTAACATAGTCACCAACACACCATGACTAACCTGCTGGTTAATATAGTCACTAATGCACCATGACTCACCTGCTGGACAATATATAGTCACCAACACACCATGACTCACCTGCTGGTCAATATAGTCACCTACACACCATGACTCACCTGCTGGTTAATATAGTCACCAACACACCATGACTCACCTGCTGGTTAATATAGTCACCAACACACCATGACTCACTTGCTGGTTAATATAGTCACCAACACATTATGACTCACCTGCTTGTTAATATAGTCACCTACATACCATGACTCACCTGCTGGTGAATATAGTCACCAACACACCACGACTCACCTGCTGGCCAAAATACTCAAAAACACACCATGACTCTCCTGCTGGTTAATATAGTCACCTACGACCACGACTCACCTTCTGGTTAATATAGTCACCAACACACCTTAACTCACGTGTTATTTAATATAGTCACCTAAACACCATGACTCACCTGCTGGTTAATATAGTCACCAACGCACCACGACTCACCTGCTGGTTTATATAGTCACCTAGACACCATGACTCACCTGCTGGTTAATATAGTCACCTACACACCATGTCTCACCTGCTGGTTAATATATTCACCATCACACCATAACTCACGTGCTGGTTAATATAGTCACAAACACACCATTGCTCATGACTCACAAACATGACTCTGCTCGTTAATATAGCTACTGACTCACCTGCTGGTTAATAAAGTCACCAACACACCATGTTAATATAGTACACAACACACCAATGACTCACCTGCTGGTTAATATAGTCACCAACACACCACGACTCTCCTGCTGGTTAATATAGTCACCTAAACACCATGACTCACCTGCTGGTTAATATAGTCACCACCACACCATGACTCAAATGCTGGCTAATATAGTCACCAACACACCATGGCTCACCTGCTGGTTAATATAGTCACCAACACACCATGACTCGCTTGCTGGATAATATAGTCACCAACACACCATGACTCACTTGCTGGTTAATATAATCACCAATACACCATGACTCTCCTGCTGGGTATTATAGTCACTAACAAACAATGACTCTCTTGCTTGTTAATATAGTCACCTACACACCATGACTCACCTGCTGGTTAATATAGTCACCAACACACCATGACTCACCTGCTGGTTAACATAGTCACCAACACACCATGACTCACTTGCTGGTTAATACAGTCACCTGCACAGCATGACTCACCTGCTGGTTAGTATAGTCACCAACACACCATGACTCACCTGCTGGTTGGTATATTCACGAGCACACCATGACTCACCTGCTGGTTAATATAGTCACAAACACACCATGACTCACCTGCTCGTTAGTATAGTCACCAACACACCATGACTCACCTGCTGGTTAATATAGTCAACACCACACCATGAGTCACTTGCTGGTTAATATAGTCACCAACACACCATGATTCACCTGTTGGTTAATATAGTCACCTACACACCATGACTCACCTGCTGCTTTATATAGTCACCTACACAACATAACTCAACTGCTGGTTAATATAGTCATCTACACACCATGATTCACCTGACGGTTATTATAGTCACCAACACACCATGACTCACATGCTGAATAATAAATTCACCAATACACCATGACTCACCTGCTGGATCATATAGTCAATTACTCAGCATGACTCACTTGCTGGTTAATATAGCCAGCAACACACCATGACTCACCTGCTGCTTAATATAGTCACAAACACACAATGTCTCACCTGCTGGTTAATATAGTCAGCAAAACACCATGACTCACCTGCTGGTTTGCATAGTCACCAACACACCAACACACCATGACTCACCTGCTGGTTAATATAGTCACTCACCTGCTGGTTAGTATAGTCACCAAAACACCATGACTCTCCTGCTGGTTAGTATAGTCACAAGCACACCATGACTCACCTGCTGGTTAGTATAGACACCAACACACCATGACTCACCTTCTGGTTAATATAGTCACTAACACACCATGACTAACCTGCTGGTTAGTATAGTCACCAACACACCATGACTCATCTGCTAGTTAATATAGTCAACAACACACCATGACTCACCTGCTGGTTAATATAGTCACCAACACACCATGACTCACCTGCTGGTTAATATAGTCACCAACACACCATGACTCACCTGCTAGTTAATATAGTCACCTACACACCATGACTCACCTGCTGGTTAATATAGTCACCAACACACCATGACTCACCTGCTGGTTAATATAGTCACCAACACACCATGACTAACCTGCTGGTTAATATAATCACCAACACACCATGACTCACCTGCTGGTTAATATAGTCAAAAACACACCATGACTCACTTGCTGGTTAATATAGTCACCAACACCATGACTCAACTGCTGCTTAATATATTCACCAACACACCATGACTCACCTGCTGGTTAATATAGTCACCAACACACCATGACTCACCTGCTGGTTAATATAGTCACCAACACACCATGACTCACCTGCTGGTTAACATAGTCACCAACACACAATGACTCACCTGCTGGTTAATATAGTCAAAAACACTCCATGACTCCCTTGCTGGTTAATATAGTCGCCAACACACCATGACTCACCTGCTGGTTAATATAGTCACCAACACACAATGACTCACCTGCTGGTTAATATAGCCACCAACACACAATGACTCACCTGCTGGTTAATATAGTCACCTACACAACATGACTCACCTGCTGGTTAAAATATTCACCAACTCACCATGAGTCAATTGATGGTTAACATAGTCACCAACACACCATGACTCACCTGCTGGTTAAGATAGTCAACAACACACCATGACTAACTTACTGGTTAATATAGTCACATTCACACCATGATTCACATACTGGTTAATAAAGTCACCAACACACCATGACTCACCTGTTGGTTAACATAGTCACCTACACACCATGTTTCACCTGCTGGTTAATATAGTCACCTACACACCATGACTCACCTGCTTGTTAATATAGTCACCTACACACAATGGCTCATCTGCGGGTTAATATAGACACCAACACACCATAACTCACCTGCTGGTTAATATAGTCACAAACACACCATGACTCACCTGTTCGTTAATATAGTCACCAACACTCCATGACTCACCTGCTCGTTAATATAGCTACTAACACACCAATGACTCATCTGCTGGTTAATAAAGTCACCAACACTCCATGACTCACCTGCTGGTTAATATAGTCACCTAAACACCATGACTCACATGCTGGTTAATATAGTCACCAACACACCATGACTCACCTGTTGGTTAATATAGTCACCAACACACCATGACTCACCTGCTGGTTAATATAGTCACCAACACACCATGACTCACCTGCTGGTTAATATAGTCACCAGCACACCATGACTCACCTGCTGGTTAATATAGTCACCAACACACCATGACTCACCTGCTGGTTAATATAGTCACCAACACACCATGAGTCACTTGCTGGTTAATATAGTCACCAACACACCATGACTCACTTGCTGGTTAATACACTCACAAACACTCCATGACTCACCTGCTCGTTAATATAGCTACCAACACACCAATAACTCACATGCTGGTTAATAAAGTCAGCAACACACCATGACTCACCTGCTGGTTAATATAGTCACCTAAACACCATGACTCACCTGCTGGTTAATATAGTGACGAACACACCATGACTCACCTGCTGGTTAATATAGTCACCAACACACCATGACTCTCCTGCTGGTTAATATTGTCACTAACACACCATGACTCACCTGCTGGTTAATATAGTCACCTACACACCATGACTCACCTCCTGGTTAATATAGTCACAAACACACCACGACTCACCTGTTGGTTAATATAGTCACCAACACACCATGACGCACGTGCTGGTTAATATAGTCACCTACACACCATGACTCACCTGCTGGTTAATATAGTCACCAACACACCATGACTCACCTGCTGGTCAACATAGTCACCAACACACCATGACTAACCTGCTGGTTAATATAGTCACCAACACACCGTGACTCACCTGCTGGTTAATATAGTTACCTACACACAATGGCTCACCTGCAGGTTAATATAGTCACCAACACTCCATAACTCACCTGCTGGTTAATATAATCCCAAAGACACCATGACTCACCTGCTGGTTAATATAGTCACAAACACTCCATGACTCACCTGCTCGTTAATATAGCTACCAACACACCAATAACTCACATGCTGGTTAATAAAGTCACCAACACACCATGACTCACCTGCTGGTTAATATAGTCACCTAAACACCATGACTCACCTGCTGGTTAATATAGTGACGAACACACCATGACTCACCTGCTGTTTAATATAGTCACCAACACACCATGACTCTCCTGCTGGTTAATATTGTCACTAACACACCATGACTCACCTGCTGGTTAATATAGTGACGAACACACCATGACTCACCTCCTGGTTAATATAGTCACAAACACACCACGACTCACCTGTTGGTTAATATAGTCACCAACACACCATGACTCACGTGCTGGTTAATATAGTCACCTACACACCATGACTCACCTGCTGGTTAATATAGTCACCTACCTGTATTCCCTGGAACGCAGGAGGGAGAGATACATGATTATATACACCTGGAAAATCCTAGAGGGACTAGTACCGAACTTGCACACGAAAATCACTCACTACGAAAGCAAAAGACTTGGCAGACGATGTACCATCCCCCCAATGAAAAGCAGGGGTGTCACTAGCACCTTAAGAGACCATACAATAAGTGTCAGGGGCCCGAGACTGTTCAACTGCCTCCCAGCACACATAAGGGGGATTACCAACAGACCCCTGGCAGTCTTCAAGCTGGCACTGGACAAGCACCTAAAGTCAGTTCCGGATCAGCCGGGCTGTGGCTCGTACGTTGGTTTGCGTGCAGCCAGCAGCAACAGCCTGGTTGATCAGGCTCTGATCCACCAGGAGGCCTGGTCACAGACCGGGCCGCGGGGGCGTTGACCCCCGGAACTCTCTCAAGGTAAACTCCAGGTAAACACACCACGACTCAACTGCTGGTTAATATAGTCACCTGCACACCATGACTAACCTGCTGGTTAATATAGTCAACACCACACCATGACTCACCTGCTGGTTAATATAGTCACCAACACACCATGACTCACCTGCTGGTTATTATAGTCACTTACAAACCTTGACTCACTTGCTGGTTAATATAGTCACCTACACACCATGACTCAACTGCTGGTTAATATAGTCACCTGCACACCATGACTAACCTGCTGGTTAATATAGTCACTAATGCACCATGACTCACCTGCTGGACAATATATAGTCACCAACACACCATGACTCACCTGCTGGTTAATATAGTCACCTACACACCATGACTCACCTGCTGGTTAATATAGCCACCTACACACCATGACTCACCTACTTGTTAATATAGTCACCAACACACCATGATTCACCTGCTTGTTAATATAGCCACCTACACATTATAACTCACCTACTTGTTACAATAGTCACCAACACACCATGACTCACCTGATGGTTAATATAGTCACCAACACACCATGACTAACCTGCTGGTCAATATAGTCACCAACACACCATGACTCACCTGCTGGTTAATAGAGTCAACTACACACCATGACTCAACTGCTGGTTAATATAGTCACCAACACACCATAACTCATGTTCTGCTTAATATAGTCACCTACACACCATGACTCACCTGCTGGTTAATATAGCCACCAACGTACCATGACTCACCTGCTGGTTAAAATCGTCACCTACACACCGTGACTCACATGCTGGTTAATATAGTCACCTACACACAATGGCTGACTTGCTGGTTAACATATTCACCATCACACCATAACTCACCTGCTGGTTAATATAGTCACAAACACACCATTGCTCACCTGCTGGCTAATATAGTCACAAACACTCTATGACTCACCTGCTCGTTAATATAGCTACCAACA
>NC_091338.1:28030819-28135730 GCF_038502225.1 Cherax quadricarinatus
AGAAACTATCGCCCTATCAGCCTCCTCGAAACTTTAGGAAAACTCTTTGAAAAACTCATTAATCATCGCCTTCGCAGATACCTGGAACATAATTCTCTACTTTCAGATGGCCAGTTTGGCTTCAGAACACACAGATCCACACAGGATGCCATTAACATCATTCTCAACTACATCCACATAAACACAAAACAAAGAAACAGGACAGCCCTGGTTGCAAAAGACGTTGAAAAAGCTTTTGACACTGTGTGGCACGAGGGGCTCAAGTACAAACTCTGCACTAACTTCAACCTGCCTCTCAATACTCGTAAACTCCTCTGCAACTTCCTAGACGGCCGTACCATGATAATCAAATTCCAAGGCTGTTACTCTGACTACTTCACACTAAATGCTGGAGTACCCCAGGGATCTGTCCTTTCCCCTACCCTCTACATTTTATACACTAACGACATTCCAACACCTATATACCACAACTCCATCACACTAGCCTATGCAGACGACATTACACAACTTATCACTCATGCCAATATAGATACACTCACACACAAAACACAAAATGAGGTTGACAGGATAGCCATCTGGGAACAAAAATGGAGGATCAAAACCAATGCAGCAAAATCCAGCATTACGTATTTTAACTACAGGAAACGTGATCCTCCATTACCTGTCGAACTCAGAACAGCTGACACCCGCACTTACTTCCCTATCACACAATCTGTCACTGTCCTTGGCGTTAATCTTGACTACCTTCTTCGTTTACACGGACACATTCACTCAAGGCATGCAATAGCTAGTAAGGCCCTTGCGGGCCTCTACAAGCTGAAACATGCCTCTCAACGCACCAAACTACACCTCTACAAATCCCTAATACGTCCTCTGATAACTTACTCTCCTCTAGCCCTCTCTCTTGCAGCAAAAACAAACTTACTTAAACTGCAGCGTGTCCAGAACAAGGCGCTGCGCTGGGTGCTTGATGTCAGATGGGAGGACTTCGCCACAAGCGAGTCTCTCCATGCCCAGTTAGACGTCCCTGCGCTGAATATGTACTGGAAGAGGCTCAGTGACAGACAGATAGATAAACTTGAGACACGACATGACTACTGGACCTCTCTCCTTGACGAAGACATTCGCAGACCCACAAACCAACACAACCTTTTCTACTCCTTGCATGATCCTGCTCCTGACCCTACTTACAAATAACCTTGGATCCGCTGACAGGTACCTTCTAAGACAGGTACCATTCTCTGACCCACGTTCGCCTTAGCTTTTTTGGGTTAAGACATGACTCAGTTCTGCACTCCTCTCTAGCTCTAAACGTCGCAAGTCCCTTACTCCCAGCTCACCCCACCGGAGTCCCAACAGAAGAACCGGAATTTCTCTTTTCAATATCTGTCCCACGATCGCCTTTGCTGCTGGGTTAAGCCTGGCTCTATTTCTACGACTTAGAACACTCCTCTCCAGCACTATTCTTCGTCTGTCCCGTCTTCCCCACTCATCCCATTTGGGATCTTACCTGAACTTTCGTTCGTTCGTTCGTTCCTATGCTGTACATTCTACAAGATTGATGGACTGAACACATCGACTCCAGGTTGAGGGACTGATTACCTCATTCTCCTCCTCTCTGTACGCCTTCCTCTTTGTATTGGACTGATGAAGCCACTGTGTGGCGAAACGTTTCCTGAATAAAGATTCCCATATGCTGCATAAGTGTCTCAATCTTCAACTTGTCGGTTTTTCAAACCATTCATCACAACTGTCAGACACTGCAGCATCATGGGATCTTGTTACAAAGAATTTTTCAACACTTGTTCAACCTTTGGACGAAGACCTACTTCGACTAGTGGATGGTACCACTATGACCCCGCCTCCACCTGCTTCACGTCACCTCACTACAGTATATAAGCCACGTCTACGGCCCTATGCTGTACATTCTACAAGATTGATGGACTGAACACATCGACTCCAGGTTGAGGGACTGATTACCTCATTCTCCTCCTCTCTGTACGCCTTCCTCTTTGTATTGGACTGATGAAGCCACTGTGTGGCGAAACGTTTCCTGAATAAAGATTCCCATATGCTGCATAAGTGTCTCAATCTTCAACTTGTCGGTTTTTCAAACCATTCATCACAATCGTCTCTATGTTGAACACATGCGTTTTTGCGGTCATCATTTCTGCAAGCATTTTTGTGTTCTGCTATTCTAATGTCCAGAGTTCTGACTGTTTCCCCTACATATACTTTGTCACACCCCCCACATGGTATAGTGTAGATTCCTGCACTTGTGCCAGAATCATGCTTGGGTTTTTGTATCAGGTTCCTAATAGTAGTTGAAGAGCTGGTAGATATTTTAGCCAGTTTTCTGTCAAACATGTTTGAAACATTAGTGGCAACGTTGCTGACCGGTAAAACGATGTAACTTGGAGGCTTTTCTTCAATTTGATAGGTGTTGGTCTTGCTGAGGATACGTGCCGCACGTTTCCTACAGTCACGTATGAAGTGTAGGGGAAAGTGCAGTGAACTAAAAGAGTTGGTGATGTATGTACATTCTTTGTTGATGAATGGTTCAGAGAACCGACATGTTGATAAATTAGACACATGTGCAACTCTTGGGTATCTTTATTGAGGAAACGTTTCGCCACACAGTGGCTTCATCAGAATAAAGTTGTCTAACTGTTGCATATGTGTCTTACCTAACAACATAGGAGAAACTTGAAGAACAGGAGGAGAATGAGGTAATCAGTCCCTCAACCTTGAGTCGATGTGTTCAGTCCATCAATCTTGAGTATTCTACTCAAGATTGATGGACTGAACACATCGACTCAAGGTTGAGGGACTGATTACCTCATTCTCCTCCTGTTCTTCAAGTTTCTCCTATGTATGGACTGATGAAGCCACTGTGTGGCGAAACGTTTCCTCAATAAAGATACCCAAGAGTTGCACATGTGTCTAATTTATCAACATGTACATTCTTCTTCGAGGAACTGTGGACTGGAATTTCTGTAGGCTCTCAGAAAGAAGCCAATAACTACCCCTCTTTTAGTTCTTGTGTCATGGTGAGAGAAGAAATGTAGATCTTTCTTGTAGGTAGGCTTCCGGTAGACTTTAAAAGAAAGTTTATTTTCCCCTGTGCGTAAGAGAACGTCGAGAAAAGGTAACTGTTTGTCCTTCTCCTCCTCTAGTGTAAATTTAATAGTAGGTTCCAGAGTGTTGATGGTGTTGAGGATGCCCCGTACATCAAGATTTTTGGGTACAATGACCAAAATATCATCTACGTACCGCATCCATGTAACTGAGCGAGGGATTGAACATTAAAAATGGTATAAAATACCGACAGGTTGTTAGGTAAGACACATATGCAACAGTTAGGTATCTTTATTATGAAACGTTTCGCCTACACAGTAGGCTTCTTCAGTCAAGTACAGAAAAGTTGATAGAAGCAGAAGATACTTGAAGACGATGTAATCAGTCCATCACCCATAAAGTTTTGAGGTGGTCAGTCCCTCAGTCTGGAGAAGAGCATTGTTCCATAGTATGAAACAATATGGAGATGAAGTGACAGGAAGGAGCTTTTTTATAGCGCCAAGAGGTGAGACGTAGGCCACTAGGAGAGGTAAGAACTCAGATGCTGAGAGGTCAGGTCCCTCTCAAATCCAGCCGCTCTCACTAGTGGAAGTTGTCGAAGTTGATTGCAGGTCTGTACCAAGATACCCTTGTGTTGCAGTGTCTGACAGATTGAACATTAAAAATGGTATAAAATACCGACAGGTTGTTAGGCAAGACACATATGCAACAGTTAGGTATCTTTATTATGAAACGTTTCGCCTACACAGTAGGCTTCTTCAGTCAAGTACAGAAAAGTTGATAGAAGCAGAAGATATTTGAAGACGATGTAATTAGTCCATCACCCTTAAAGTTTTGAGGTGGTCAGTCCCTCAGTCTGGAGAAGAGCATTGTTCCATAGTATGAAACAATATGGAGATGAAGTGACAGGAAGGAGCTTTTTTATAGCGCCAAGAGGTGAGACGTAGGCCACTAGGAGAGGTAAGAACTCAGATGCTGAGAGGTCAGGTCCCTCTCAAATCCAGCCGAGGGCAAAGTCACTGGTAGGCGGGATTCCCCAGTGGAAGTAGGTCCTTCCCAAAGAGATGGGTTAGCTGCAGCAGCCGAGGACATCAGAGGACATCTACAAGACCTTCTTCACGGCTGCTGCAACTAACCCATCTCTTTGGGAAGGACCTACTTCCACTGGGGAATCCCGCCTACCAGTGACTTTGCCCTCGTCTGCTGCCCGTCCCTATCCACTGACGCCTATATAACCGCCAGTCTTCTTGTCTTTGCTCCAGATTCTCCTCCACCACGATGCTGTGAACACTAACTCCAAGGCCGAGGGACGTTTATCCCTTATAAGGAAATTAGATCAAATAGAAATGACCCAAAATGGATGAATAATAGGCTGAAATATCTACTAGGGCATAAGAAAGGAATTTATAGGCGTATCAAAAGAGGCGAGGGTCATCTTATGAATCAGTATATTGACATTAAGAGGGACATTAAAAAGGGGATAAGAAAAGCTAAAAGGGACTATGAAATTAAAGTTGCTAGGGATTCTAAAACTAACCCAAAAAGTTTTTTCCAGGTCTATAGAACAAAAGTCAGAAATAAGATAGGTCCCCTTAAAAATAACTATGGGCATCTTACTGACAAAGAGAATGAAATGTGCTCGATTTTAAATAATTATTTTCTCTCGGTTTTTACACAGCAAGACACTAATAATATTCCGGTAATTAATTTTTATAGTGGATCAGAAGAAGATAAATTATGTAACATCACAGTCACTAGTGAAATGGTTGTGAAGCAGATAGACAGACTGAAGCAAAATAAGTCACCGGGTCCTGATGAGGTTTTTTCAAGGGTTCTAAAGGAATGCAAAATGGAAGTCTGTGAACCATTAACTAATATTTTTAATTTATCTCTTCAAACAGGTGCAGTGTCTGATATGTGGAAGATGGCTAATGTAATTCCTATTTTTAAAACAGGGGACAAGTCGTTACTGTCAAATTACCGCCCAATAAGCCTGACCTCAATTGTAGGCAAATTACTAGAGTCAATTATAGCTGAGATTATAAGAAGCCATCTCGATAAGCATAGGTTGATTAATGATACTCAGCATGGATTCACAAGAGGCCGGTCTTGTCTAACTAATTTATTAACTTTCTTCAGTAAAGCTTTTGAGGCTGTTGACCACGATAAAGAATTTGATATTATTTACTTAGATTTTAGTAAGGCATTTGATAGAGTTCCGCACCAAAGACTGTTGAAGAAAGTAGCAGCTCATGGCATTGGGGGAAGGGTGCTCTCGTGGATCGAATCATGGCTCACAGACAGGAAGCAAAGAGTGTCCATAAATGGGGTTAAATCCGAGTGGGGATCAGTAACAAGTGGCGTTCCACAGGGATCAGTCTTGGGCCCGTTGTTGTTTATAATATATATATCAATGATCTTGATGAAGGAATTACTAGTGATATGAGCAAATTCGCCGATGACACGAAGATAGGTAGGATAATTGATTCAAACGTAGATGTTAGGGAACTTCAGGAGGATTTAGACAAACTCTACTCTTGGTCAGAAAAGTGGCAGATGCAGTTCAATGTAGATAAATGCAAGGTTCTGAAGCTCGGGAGTGTCCATAACCCTAGCACTTATAAGTTAAATAATGTAGAACTTAACCATACAGATTGCGAAAAGGACTTGGGGGTTATGGTAAGCAGCAACCTTAAACCAAGACAGCAATGCCTAAGCGTACGTAATAAGGTAAATATATTACTGGGATTTATATCAAGAAGTGTAAGCAACAGAAGTCCAGAGCTCATACTGCAGCTTTATACATCATTAGTAAGGCCTCACCTAGATTATGCAGCTCAATTCTGGTCTCCATATTACAGAATGGACATAAATTCGTTAGAAAACATTCAGCTTAGGATGACTAAATTAATACATGGCATTAGAAATCTTCCTTATGAAGAAAGATTGAAGACTCTTGAGTTACATTCACTTGCTAGACGAAGAATGAGGGGAGACCTGATCCAAGTGTATAAGTGGAAGATAGGTATTAATAAAGGGGATATTAACAAGGTCTTGAGGATATCTCTCCAAGAGAGAACCCACAGTAATGGATTTAAATTAGATAAGTTTAGATTTAGAAAGGACATAGGAAAGTATTGGTTTGGAAATAGGGTAGTTGATGAGTGGAACAGTCTACCTAGTTGGGTTATTGAGGCTAGGACTTTGGGTAGTTTCAAATTTAGGTTGGATAAGTACATGAGTGGGAGGGGTTGGATTTGAGAGGGACTTGCACATCGGAGCTTGTTTCTTGGGTGGCCTTGAAAATTGGGTTGGTCAAATGTTTGTTAGTGGGATGAATTGTAAAGGACCTGCCTAGTATGGGCCAACAGGCCTGCTGCAGTGTTCCTCCTTTCTTATGTTTCTTATGTTTCTTATAAAGATATCCAGATGTTGCACATGTGTCTTAACTTTCATATTGTCGGTATTTTATACCTTTCTTGCACAACTTGTCAGACACTGCAACATCATGGAATCTTGGTTCAGAGGACATCTACAAGACCTTCTTCACGGCTGCTGCAACTAACCCATCTCTTTGGGAAGGACCTACTTCCACTGGGGAATCCCGCCTACCAGTGACTTTGCCCTCGTCTGCTGCCCGTCCCTATCCACTGACGCCTATATAACCGCCAGTCTTCTTGTCTTTGCTCCAGATTCTCCTCCACCACAATGCTGTGAACACTAACTCCATGGCCGAGGGACTGATTACCTCATCTTTTGTATATAGTTCTACTGTCTTCCTATTATGTCCTAGAATCTGTATTGATAAAGCCACTGGATTGCGAAACGTCTACTACAATAAAGATATCCAGATGTTGCACATGTGTCTTAACTTTCATATTGTCGGTATTTTATACCTTTCTTGCACAACTTGTCAGGCACTGCAACATCATGGAATCTTGGTTCAGAGGACATCTACAAGACCTTCTTCACGGCTACTGCAACTAACCCATCTCTTTGGGAAGAACCTACTTCCACTGGGGAATCCCGCCTACCAGTGACTTTGCCCTCGTCTGCTGCCCGTCCCTATTCACTGACGCCTATATAACCGCCAGTCTTCTTGTCTTTACTCCAGATTCTCCTCCACCACGATGCTGTGAACACTAACTCCAAGGCCGAGGGACTGATTACCTCATCTTTTGTAATAAAGTTGGTAGAATACCGACAATATGTAAAGTAAAAGGACACAAGTGCAACTAATGTGACATTTATTGTGGCAACGTTTCGCTCTCCAGGAGCTTTATCAAGCCATTACAAACAATACATGGACACAGAGGGTATATAAAGGCTCAGAGTGAGGTGAATACTAGTGAGGTACCATTTCGATGTTCACTAGAGGTAGTAGTAGTAGTAGTAGAAGTGGTAGTAACAAAAGTAAAGCAATTAATTAATGGTACCTCACTAGTATTCACCTCACTCTGAGCCTTTATATACCCTCTGTGTCCATGTATTGTTTGTAATGGCTTGATAAAGCTCCTGGAGAGCGAAACGTTGCCACAATAAATGTCACATTAGTTGCACTTGTGTCCTTTTACTTCTCATCTTTTGTATATAGTTCTACTGTCTTCCTATTATGTCCTAGAATCTGTATTGATAAAGCCACTGGATGGCGAAACGTCTACTACAATAAAGATATCCAGATGTTGCACATCAGTCTTAACTTTCATATTGTCGGTATTTTATACCTTTCTTGCACAACTTGTCAGGCACTGCAACATCATGGAATCTTGGTTCAGAGGACATCTACAAGACCTTCTTCACGGCTGCTGCAACTAACCCATCTCTTTGGGAAGGACCTACTTCCACTGGGGAATCCCGCCTACCAGTGACTTTGCCCTCGTCTGCTGCCCGTCCCTATCCACTGACGCCTATATAACCGCCAGTCTTCTTGTCTTTGCTCCAGATTCTCCTCCACCACGATGCTGTGAACACTAACTCCAAGGCCGAGGGACTGATTACCTCATCTTTTGTATATAGTTCTACTGTCTTCCTATTATGTCCTAGAATCTGTATTGATAAAGCCACTGGATGGCGAAACGTCTACTACAATAAAGATATCCAGATGTTGCACATGTGTCTTAACTTTCATATTGTCGGTATTTTATACCTTTCTTGCACAACTTGTCAGGCACTGCAACATCATGGAATCTTGGTTCAGAGGACATCTACAAGACCTTCACGGCTGCTGCAACTAACCCATCTCTTTGGGAAGGACCTACTTCCACTGGGGAATCCCGCCTACCAGTGACTTTGCCCTCGTCTGCTGCCCGTCCCTATCCACTGACGCCTATATAACCGCCAGTCTTCTTGTCTTTGCTCCAGATTCTCCTCCACCACGATGCTGTGAACACTAACTCCAAGGCCGAAGGACTGATTACCTCATCTTTTGTATATAGTTCTACTGTCTTCCTATTATGTCCTAGAATCTGTATTGATAAAGCCACTGGATGGCGAAACGTCTACTACAATAAAGATATCCAGATGTTGCACATGTGTCTTAACTTTCAAACCAATACTTTCCTATGTCCTTTCTATATCTAAACTTATCTAATTTAAATCCATTACTGCGGGTTCTCTCTTGGAGAGATATCCTCAAGACCTTGTTAATATCCCCTTTATTAATACCTATCTTCCACTTATACACTTCGATCAGGTCTCCCCTCATTCTTCGTCTAACAAGTGAATGTAACTTGGAAATATAAACACATATGCAGTATAATGTGATCCTTTATTGACAACGTTTCACCCACACAGTTTGCTTTTTCAAGTCACACACAGATCTACCTGGGGTGGAAGGTACGGGAGTATTTATAGTCTTGTAAAGTAAAAGGACACAAGTGCAACTAATGTGACATTTATTGTGGCAACGTTTCGCTCTCCAGGAGCTTTATCAAGCCAGAAGTTTCTTGGCAAGTGGTTCAGCTATGTTATAGAAGCCACTATTCTGGTTGAAGTTGTCGGATATAGAATAGTGGCTTCTATAACATAGCTGAACCACTTGCCAAGAAACTTCTTCATCGCTATCCCACATAAGAGCACTGTAGAAGGTCTGCTCACAAACTTATCCAATCTCCTTTCCAAGCTACCCAAGTTTTTAGACTCTATAACCCCACTCGGTACATCATCAGATGCAGCATTCTCCACCTGACCTCAGCATTCTGAACTGGACTATAAATGTGGAAAAAGACACTTATGTACAGTTCAGGACATTTATTAAAGGAAACGTTTCGCCACGAGTGGCTTCTTCAGTCCTAATACAGAGAAAACTAGGAAAACATTTATATATATATTGGCAGGAGTCAGGTGAGGTGACGTGTGGGTAGAGGTGGTAGTAGTAGTAGTAGTAGTAATGGAACTAAGGAGGTGAGGCAAGAGAGGGACCTGCTGGCATCAAGTAACACTACTACTACTACTACTACTACTACTACCACCTCTATCCACGCGTCACCTCACCTGACTCCTGCCAAGGAGCAAGGTACCCCACTAAGGAGACGGATATTAACAACCATGTCACAAGATCCCACACTCTTCACGGACTACTCCTTGATTCGTTCATTTTGTGCTGCTGGGCGGAAGCTGCTGCCTGTACAGCTGCTCTGTGAGAAGAGTTGTGACCTTCCTGTTGCTGGGTACCATCCACCACCTCCCTGGCGCCCAGATCCAGCCGATGTTTTCATTATGCAGCTACCCATCTCTAAGTGTCTCTGCAGTCAAGACACCCTCAGCAATCATGCTGAGACAAGCATGGCACTGGCAGAGGGAGGCACGTGTGCAGTGTATTTCACAGATGGTTCTGTCGACCCTGACAGGAAGAGAGCAGCAGCTGGACTGTACCACAATGGTCACACACAAGGCTGGCGACTCCCTGACCACTGCACGATCCTTCAAGCTGAGCTGGTGGCGTTTCAGCAGGCATTGTCACATGCCCTACGACATCGACTCCGACCTGTCATACATGTTGATTCCACCTCTGCAATCAATGCCCTCTCCCATCCTCAACCACAGGATAATGTTCATCTCATCACATCGATCCTGAGCATAATGACAGCCTTAGAAGTTCAGGGTAATAGATCGACATTGAACTGGATCCCCAGCCATGCTGGCATCCGGGGAAATGAGGCGGCAGATGATGCAGCCAAGGCAGCAACAGACTATCCACATATTGGGATTACTGTCCCAATCAGCCTACAACAGACCAAACTGGTGGCTGCCAGAGCCACGAAACTTATGGGGGAGGTCTTAGGTGATACCCCATCTCAACAGTGGTACCGAGCAGCGACTCAGGGAGAACCCCCTCCATATGATAGAAGCTGGTCCAGAGTGCAGTGTACCGCCATCCATCGGCTTCGTTTGGGCTTTCCCACAGCCAAGAGGATGGTAGACAAGGCAGAGGAGGAGATGTGCCAGTACTGTCAGCACGTTGTCCAGCGGCCCCTAACACACTATCTTCTAGAGTGCGAAGCTACTGAGACACTCCGCAGGCAACTAGGGGTGATATTCCCTCCCGAAGAGGACCCAGAGATGACTGCGGCCACACTAGTGTACCATGGGGTCAACGAACCAGACAAGCTGTTACCTGTAATAATGACTTATCCTCCTCCTCGCTAGTGTCCATAGTTACATATGGTGTCGCTTATGAGATGCACCAGTTGAACTGACCAGAGGGGCGCTTGAGCGGCATGCGTCGCATCATTGTGGAAACCTTTCTCCATCGGGAGCCAGAGACGGGTCATCGCAAGATTGGGACCCGTGCCAGGACTATGGTCTTGGCGAACATTACACATACATACATTCTCTGTATTAGGACTGAAGAAGCCACTCGTGGCGAAACGTTTCCTTTAATAAATGTCCTGAACTGTACATAAGTGTCTTTTTCCACATCTTGTCGGTATCACCATACCATTTCCTCCCTGGACTATAAATGCTGGTGTTCCTTCCACCCCATCATTGGACACACAGCTCCATCGACGAACGATCTCGCCTCTCTAATTACCCCGTGTTGAGTGTGACTATCCTCAGAGTGGTGGTTACTAAACCTTCGTCTTCACCTTCAGGATTGGTGCGTCGGTGGTTGCCTACCCAAGGGCAGGAAGCCTCCCTCTGCACTCCTGTTGCTATCCGTAGCCTCCACGCTCCAGACTACGTGTAGTCTACACGCTATACAGCCAGTGTTGCCTCTCCTCGCCGTTGTCTGAAGTCTCCACGCCTCAGCCTGTATGTGAAGTCTGCTCGCCATTCAGCTAGTGTTGGCTCTCCTTCGCTCACAGCCAGAGTTGTTCTCCTCACCGAGTGGTGGTTACTGGACCTTCGTCTTCACCATCAGGATTGGTGCGTCGGTGGCTGCCTACCCAAGGGCAGGAAGCCTCCCTCTGCACTCCTGTTGCTGTCTGAAGTCCCCACGCCTCAGCCTGTATGTGAAGTCTGTTGCCATTCAGCTAGTGTTGGCTCTCCTCATCGCTCACAGGCAGAGTTGCTCTCTTCACCGAGTGGTGGTTACTGGACCTTCGTCTTCACCATCAGGATTGGTGCGTCGGTGGCTGCCTACCCAAGGGCAGGAAGCTTCCCTCTGCACTCCTGTTGCTGTCTGAAGTCTCCACGCCTCAGCCTGTTCGTGTGGTCTGCACGCCTTACAGCCAGTTCAGGGCACACAGTGCTCCATCAAGCTACAGCTCACCTCCTCAGTGTCCTGTGCCTCCAGAGACGGACTCCACAAGAAACTTTAAAGTTATAACCAGGCAAGTACGTGTGTCTACTTCACACGTACTTGCCTAGCCAATTTTTCTCACAGGATTGGCCCCCACATCTAATTTACGATACCTGCAATGCCTTCCACCTCCTTTCCCCTTACCGCTCCTCTACTGCCAACACCTGCCTCTACTCTGTCTTCTCCTGCTTCTATGGCCTACCCTGCCCCCACCTCTTCCAAGCCCAATTCTTTCTCGCTTAACCTCAAATACTCAAAATCTGATCATGCCACTATCTGTCCTGGAAATTTACTGTACCAGATCACTGGTTTCAAACTACTTCTTGACAGACATTCTTACGAAACGTACACCTCAACCGAGACCAGACAAAAACTTCTCAATGCAGGCTTCACTATTATTTGGACTCCTGAGCACCGCGCCAAATGCACAGTGATCGCAAAACACGTAGACTATTCTCTCCTGACTGCTTATGACACAGACAAAGAAGACTTAATCAAAGACATTAGTACTAAGAACAAAGTCTCTGTTGACGATATTTATAGGCCTGAAAACTCTACCATCCTCAAAATATGCTGTTCAACTCCTTCTGACGCCTCTACACTCTTCAATCAAGGAATCCTTGCTAAGACCATCCGCATTCCTCCAAACTCCCTCTTCACTCCAAACTTTCACCCCATCACTCAATGTCTGAAATGCTACAAATTCGGCCACCACAAAATCTCATGCACTTCCACACAAACCTGCTCCAGATGTTTAGCAACTGGGCACTTCTGGAACACTTGCAACCTCCCCCTAAAATGTTCTAACTGCGGTGGGTCACACACTGCAGTTGCAAATTCCTGCCCTACTAGAAAAAGACATTCTCTCCACCCTCAGAGAAAGCCAACCTCCCTCCCTCCCCAACCCCTTCCCTGCACCTCCCCCTACTACAACACCTTCCACCCCTACCCCCAATGCCTGGGTTACCCCACGCACTTGGTCTACCCCTCCTCTCTACACACTTCAAACACCAACACACAGACTACAGTCACCTCTCCTTCTACACCTACACCCACACTAGACTACAAAACTAACTGCCAACTCGCCACTGCTGCCTACTCTGCGATGGTAATCTCTCAAGCCTACCAATCAGACTACTTACATGTCCTTAACCTAATCTTGTCTGCTAACAATCTTCCCTCTTTAATTATCCCTCCTTCCTGCTTCTCTTCTAATCCCCCTACAACCTCTACCTCCTCCCTCTCTCCCACCCCCCCACTTCCTACACCCATCAGCTCTCCTCCCCCCCTACCCCTCTTCACTACTTCCACCCCTCCCACCAACACCCCTACTGCTGCTGCTACGACCACCCCTCCCCCAACCTCCTTACCCACATCCTCATCCCCATCCAAAGCTTCCGCTTCCTTACCCAGTACCATAGCTTCCACTTCCTCTGCATCTACCTTTGCCCACTCCTCCACCACAACCAAAACTTCATCCAGGCCCAACTCCACCTCCTCCAGACAAAATCCACTCAAACCCAAACCTGCCCCAACTTCTGACAGACATACAAAAGAACATAAAAACAGATCCATCTCTTCCTCCCCCTCCAGGAAACGGGTCCATAACACCTACAAACTCGCATCCACTGATGGCACCACTATCACGGGTTTTAATCCAAACTCCTCCGACATCAACTTTGCTATGCCAAAACCATTAAATCATGTTTAAAGTGATTCAGTTCAACGTATGTTCTTACTTTACTATCAGACACCTACTGGCCGAGCTCCTTGAAGCAGAGAGACCAGATATTGTTTTGCTAAACAGTACCTGCCTCAAAGCCCCTCAACGTATCCGCCATTATGGTTATACTGCACTACAGTCCCCCTATGATCCCCACGATGGGGTTGCCATCCTTGTCAAATCCAACATAAAACACGAATCTCTCCCAATCCCTTTTATTCACCAACACTGTCTTGCAGTCAGAATACACACCCACCTTGGCCCCTTTATCTTTTTCACCACCTATGCTCGCCCAAACACTATTCTCAACATACACGACCTTTCCTTAGTCTTCAACTACACCAACACACCAACATACCTACTAGCTGACATGATTGCCAAACACAACGCCTTTCATCACACCAGTAACAACCAACTTGGTCACCAATTACTCAACTTCACTAACCATAAACACCTAATTCATCTCGACCCAGACTTCAATACCTTCTTCAATCACACGGGCGAAGGCAAACCAGACATCATCCTGGTAAACCAAGCCAGTTCTCTATTTCAACACTACATCTCACCTGGCCCTATTACAGGCTCTGATCACATCCCAGTCATCTTGCACATCTCCTCCAACCCTATCCTCATTCCAACCACACCTTCCTTCTCCTACAAGAACGCTGACTGGGATGCTTTCAAACAACACATAGACAATATTAACCTCACCTATGACTATAACAACAAACCTATCTCTGACATCGATACTCAACTTGATCTCATCCAGGACACCATTACACAAGCAGCCAACATCGCAATACCAAAGAAAACTCACACCACTCGTTATTCCTTCAAACCGTCACTCAGAACAAGAAGACTAATTATCTGCTACCACAACCGCTTCCTCTACAACACACACAGATTTAATCAAGTTCGATTAGATCTCACTTACCTTAGAAACAACATTATACACAGTCTAGACCAAGACCACAACAATCACTCGTCACAACTCATACAACAAGCTGACAAACAGCGTATTAAAAACACTGAAGCCTTCTGGAACTTTATCAAAAAAATAAGAGGCACTACTCCCACCAACAAATTCAAACACATCACCCACAACAACACACACATCTCAGACCCGCAGGCTGCTACCAACATCTTCAAACACATCTGGGAGAACATCTTCCACCCTCACCGACCTCACCCTAACGTTATTCAACACATTCAGAACATAGAACATTGGAACACTGCACACACACAAGATACAACACCAGATAGCCACATTCATCTAGACTCTCTTACCTCCTCCCAAGAACTCGACACTCCTTTCACCAACACAGACATTAAAACTCTCCTCAGACACCTTCCTCCCAAGGCTCCTGGCACCTCTGGCCTAAACCATATTATCCTAAAACACCTTCTTGACTCTATCATTACTGCCTACACAAACCTCCTCAATGCCTCCCTTGCCTCTGGATACTTCCCTTCCCTCTTCAAAGCTGCTACTGCTATCCTCCTTCCTAAACCCAATAAAGACCACTCTGATCCTAGAAATTATCGCCCTATCAGCCTCCTCGAAACTTTAGGTAAACTCTTTGAAAAACTCATCAACCATCGCCTTCACAGATACCTGGAACACAACTCTCTACTTTCTGATGGTCAGTTTGGCTTCAGAACACACAGATCCACACAAGATGCCATTAACATCATTCTCAACTACATCCACATAAACACAGAACAAAGAAACAGGACAGCCCTGGTTGCAAAAGACGTTGAAAAAGCTTTTGACACTGTCTGGCACCAAGGGCTCAAGTACAAACTCTGCACTAACTTTAACCTGCCTCTCACTACTCGTAAACTCCTCTGCAACTTCCTAGACGGCCGTACCATGAGAATCAAATTCCAAGGCTGTTACTCTGACTACTTCACACTAAATGCTGGAGTACCCCAGGGATCTGTCCTCTCCCCTACCCTCTACATTTTATACACTAACGACATTCCAACACCTGTATACCAAAACTCCATCACACTAGCCTATGCAGACGACATTACACAACTTATCACCCATGCCAATATAGATACACTCACACACAAAACACAAAATGAGGTCGACAGGATAGCCATCTGGGAACAAAAATGGAGGATCAAAACCAATGCAGCTAAATCCAGCATTACATATTTTAACTACAGAAAACGTGATCCTCCATCACCTGTCGAGCTCAGAACAGCTGACACCCGCACTTACATCCCCATGACACAATCTGTCATTGTCCTTGACGTTAATCTTGACTACCTTCTACGCTTACACGGACACATTCACTCAAGGCATGCAATAGCTAGTAAGGCCCTTGCGGGCCTCTACAAGCTGAAACATGCCTCTCAACGCACCAAACTACACCTCTACAAATCCCTTATACGTCCTCTGATAACTTACTCTCCTCTAGCCGTTTCTATTGCAGCAAAAACAAACTTACTTAAACTGCAGCGTGTCCAGAACAAGGCGCTGCGCTGGGTGCTTGATGTCAGATGGGAGGACTTCGCCACATGCGAGTCTCTACATGCCCAGTTAGACATCCCTGCGCTGAATCTGTACTGGAAGACGTTCAGTGACAGACAGATTGACAAACTCGTGACACGACATGACTACTGGACCTCTCTCCTTGACGAAGACATTCGCAGACCCACAAACCAACACAACCTTTTCTACTCCTTGCATGATCCTGCTCCTAACCCTATTTACAAATAACCTTGGATTCTCCGAGAGGTACCTTCTATGACAGGTACCATTCTCTGATCCACGTTCGCCTTACCCTTTGGGTTAAGACATGGCTCAGTTCTACACTCCTCTCTAGCTCTAAACGTTGCATGTCCCTTCCTTCCCGCTCACCCCACCGGAGTCCCAACAGAAGAGCCTGAAGTTCTCTTCTCAATATCTGTCCCACGATCGCCTCGCTGCTGGGTTAAGCCCTGGCTCTATTTCTACGACTAAGAACACTCCTCTCCAGCACTGTTCTTCGTCTGTCCCGTCTTCCCCGCTCATCCCATTTGGGATCTTACCTGAACTTTCGTTCGTTCGTTCGTTCCACCCCACACACCCACACACACACACTCTCAGTTCACGGAGTTCACTACCTTATCACAAGATAGGCACATGGCTTCTGCCGAAAAGAAGAGGCCACGATGCTCCATGAACACGACGGAGGACTCAGATTTGGAAATGTGGGGCGAAATTCTAGCGAAGAAGTTGCGAGAGGAAGAGGAAGATCCTGCTCACATTGTAGCAGAACTGACAGTCCCAACCATGGAGCCAGCGACAATAGAAACAGGTGCCGAAATAAACACCGCACCCCCCGAAAACCAAGAGGGATGGAACACTGTGGACAAGAAGAAGAAACACCGTCCGTCCAAGGAGCAGGCAAACCAGCTCAACCGACCTGGCAAATTCAAGGTGAAGTCTTATGGGGACCACAGAACCCACTATGGGGTTGTTTCATACCTGGAATCACGACACAACCTGAAGTTCAAGATATGGTTCAACTTGAGGGGAGAACCAATATTGACTCCTCTCAACAAGGAAATGTATACCACCTTGAAGAGAGTCATTTAGACAGATCGCTTATTCACCCTGGAGGAACTGGACTCTCGGCAGAAGATCACCAAGGGTGTAGTGATGCGATACCCGCTGATGATGCCCATCGAGGCAGTAGCAGCTCACCCCAGTGTGGTGTCAGCTCAACGTCTCAAGGCAAAGACGGCAGGCAACGCACCAACCCGACAGGTTCTCATTCAGCATGTAGGACCACTGCCATCCCAGCTGGACCTCGGTTCTTGGGGCAGGTACGATGTCAAGACTTTCACAGCAGAACCAGTTCGCTGTTTCAAGTGTCAGCGTTATGGACACCTGGGTGCACTCTGTCCGAACAGAGTAATCTGCGGTGTCTGCAGCCAGCACCACCCTACCGAGGAATGCATCACCAAGCTGAAAAATGCATCGCCACCCACTCCACAATGCCCGAACTGCAGGCAGAAACACCATGCCTGGAATCCTCGATGCCCCGAGAGGCTCGCCAGAATTCAAGAAGTCTGGAAGACGCCAAAAACTCGGCAACAGGCTACGACGGATCATCAAACGATGGGTGCAGAGAACCCTCCCATACCGCAGATCTCTCAGCGGCTAAACCAAGTCAATGCCCAGGAATTCTCAACCCTAGAAGTCTCAACCAGGCGTCAAGGTCAAGAACCTCCTGCACCCCTACCTCAACGAAGAAACAGAAACAAGAGGAACAGGAGGCGTCAACAGGGTGCATCGGGTCAATGCGATCAGCAGGCTGCACTAAACGAGCCCCCACCGGCCATAGCACGACAACGCAGGCACTCCTTAACCGGCACAGGAGCTTTGCAGACTCAACTGGCACCTCACCAGCAGATCCCGGCTACTCAACCTGGTATACAGCAACAGACCACGGTGCATACAATAAAGAAATCCAACCCTCAGCAGTCCCTACAGACCACAGCAGCCCAGATAATATCCACTGTTTCGAACCCATCTCCAAAGCAGGCCCTCACCAGGGAGGATCTCGTAGCACTCATCAAGGTGTTCATGGATCTTATTTGCAACACAATCAACTCCACGAAACAACAGAGCACATTCCGGCAGATGGTCAGTACTCTCCTGAGAGTGTGCTTTCTGACCGAAGAGGAGACAGTGAATGCCATGAATTTGCAGGTTCTCAGAGCGGGCAGGACTCAGTCTCCAGCTCAGGAAACAACAGCAAATCACACCCTCAAGGTCCTACAATGGAACATTCAGGGCCTGAGGGGCAAACAGCACCTCTTGCTGGAGGCAGTAATTCGGGATCGGGTTGACATCGTCTTGCTACAAGAAACTCTGACTGTCCCGACTATGTGCCCAAGACTACCCGGTTTTGCTGGGTATTTTCGGCACATGGACCCGGGCATTCACTGCAGAGGCACAGCTGTATTTGTATCCAATACAATACCTCACGAGGTTATAGCCAACCCTGTGGACTGTGGGGAGGATGTCGAGGTACAGGCCATCCTTGTGCACATACCTGGGGCGCCCATTACCATCTATAACATCTACAAGAACCCAAGACACACCCTCGACATTGCAGAGCTCCTCGCACTAGCACGCACTGAGTGTATTATTGTGGGTGGAGATTTCAACGCACATCACCCTATTCTGCACTCTCACTCAGCAACCAATGCTGCTGGCAGACATATAGCAATGCTCCTACACGATATTCCAGAGGTAAAGTTGCTAAACAATGGAGACCCCACACACCTGTTGGGTGGCTGTCTCGACCTTACCTTCGGGTCAAGACAACTCGCAGCAGGAGCCACATGGGAAACTCATCCTCACCTTGTCAGTGACCACTTTGCAGTGATCACCACCTTCAACATCAACAGGCCTCCCACAGTTGTGCTGCCTCCTAGATGGGACGTAAAGAGGGCCAACTGGAAGGTGTTCCAGGATTATCTTCATAACTGGTGGTCCACATACTCTCTATCTGAAGACTGTGATACGGCTGAACAGGAGCTAATCACTGTTCTCATCGAGGCAGCAGAGTGTGCAATTCCAAAGAAGTCCGCAGGACGCACTCACAAAAGAGACTGGTGGTTCTACAACGACGAGGTGCGGGAGCAGAACCACCGCATCAACTCTTTTAGGAAGCTATACAGGCGTAACCCTACGGCAGAGAACAGGAATACTCTGAGAGCCATTGTGCAGCATGCCCGCAGAATCTCTCTCAGAGTAAAAACTGAGAAATGGCTGGAGTGGTGCTCAACATTCGGGCATCACACCACCTTATCTGAGATATGGGGCAAGCTCAACATAGCAACTGGCAAGAGCAAGCCGAGGCCACCAGCACACCCGAACCCATCCCAGGAAGCAGAGAAACTAGTGGAGCTTTTCACTTCCAGGGAAGCCTCCACTCAGCTCCCACAGGACATCCGGAATATACAGACGGATCTTCTGCCACAGCGCCAGCTAACGATACAAGCTGCATGTGAGTCGGAAGATGTGACAGATGTAGGCCTCACGGACTTGGAACTCCGACGTGCCATTAAGAACACAGGTGACACTGCCCCAGGCATCGATGGTGTGACGTACTCCATGATTGCACGGGCAGGGCAGAGTGGATGGGAGGCCATACTAGACGTCATTAACAAGTCGTGGAGGGCCAGGACACTCCCAGCAGCTTGGAAGAAAGCTACAATCGTACCAATTCCAAAGCCCAAGGACCCAGGAAGTATGAGACCCATATCGCTGACCAGCTGCTTAGCCAAGACAGCTGAGAGGATGGTGTTAAACCGCCTCCTATGGAAACTTGGACCCTCTCATCATCACATATTTGGCTTCACCAAAGGAGTGGGAACAGCAGAGTGCATAACCACTCTACTAAGCCAGATTGCTGATAGCAACAAAAAACCTAGTATCGTCGTTTACCTCGACCTTGAGAAGGCATTTGAGCTAGCCAGCCCCACAGCAATTCTGGCAATACTAGCTCGGAAGGGAATCAAAGGACGCCTCCTGGCCTGGATAGAGTCCTACCTTAGGGGCAGGCAGGCCTGTGTCAGCTTTCAGGGACACTACTCTTCCTTTAAAACCCTGGAAAACGGTACGCCACAAGGAGGTGTGCTCAGTTCTACCCTGTTTAACATCCTTATGCAGGAACTTGTGAGCCTTCCCTTTCATAGTGGTACACAGCTCCTCAGCTATGCTGATGATCTTGCACTAGTAGTAAATGGGAAAGGCAATTTAGAACGACAGGCTCAGAGAGCTTTGGACCTAATTACGCAGTCTTGCAAGGAACTAGGCCTCAAAATCTCGGCCGAGAAATCTCTTGCAATGATGTTCAAGGGACCAGATCCTGTGAATAGATTACGTATTCAGGATATAGAACTTGAGTGGACAGGCTCCTACCTGTACTTGGGAATCTACATTGATAAAAAGCTGACCTTTCAGAAACAGGCCGAGTATGTCAGGTCACGTGCTCTACTCAGACTCAACGCCATGAGAGCCATGACGAGGCACCGTGCAGGGGCAAGCAAAGATGTACTTCGCTTGTACTATATACAAGCTATACCCTCGCTCATTGACTACGGTGCACCGGCTTTAGCTCATCTCTTCCCGCAGAGCAGGCAAAGGGTGGAGGTCGTACAAAACCAGGCGATAAGAACTATGCTTGGTGCCCCCATCTGGACCAACACAGTATGTCTCAGATCTGAGGCCCGGCTTCCTTCCTTGGCTGACAGAGTAAGATACATAAACGCCTGCAAAGTGGCCACGATTCTGCACCGGCAGCAAGGTACCCCACTAAGGAGACGGATATTAACAACCATGTCACAAGATCCCACACTCTTCACGGACTACTACTGGATTCGTTCGTTTTGTGCTGCTGGGCGGAAGCTGCTGCCTGTACAGCTGCTCTGTGAGAAGAGTTGTGACTTTCCTGTTGCTGGGTACCATCCACCACCTCCCTGGCGCCCAGATCCAGCTGATATTTTCATCATGCAGCTACCCATCTCTAAGTGTCTCTGCAGTCAAGACACCCTCAGCAATCATGCTGAGACAAGCATGGCACTGGCAGAGGGAGGCACATGTGCAGTGTATTTCACAGATGGTTCTGTCGACCCTGACAGAAAGAGAGTAGCAGCTGGACTGTACCACAATGGTCACACACAAGGCTGGCGACTCCCTGACCACTGCACGATCCTTCAAGCTGAGCTGGTGGCGATTCAGCAGGCATTGTCACATGCCCTACGACATCGACTCCGACCTGTCATACATGTTGATTCCACCTCTGCAATCAATGCCCTCTCCCATCCTCAACTACAGGATAATGTTCACCTCATCACATCGATCCTGAGCATAATGACAGCCTTAGAAGTTCAGGGTAATAGATCGACATTGAACTGGATCCCCAGCCATGCTGGCATCCGGGGAAATGAGGCGGCAGATGATGCAGCCAAGGCAGCAACAGACTATCCACATGTTGGGATTACTGTCCCAATCAGCCTACGACAGACCAAACTGGTGGCTGCCAGAGCCACGAAACTTATGGGGGAGGTCTTAGGTGATACCCCATCTCAACAGTGGTACCGAGCAGCGACTCAGGGAGAACCCCCTCCATATGATAGAAGCTGGTCCAGAGCGCAGTGTACCGCCATCCATCGGCTTCGTTTGGGCTTTCCCACAGCCAAGATGATGGTAGACAAGGCTGAGGAGATGTGCCAGTACTGTCAGCACGTTGTCCAGCGGCCCCTAACACACTATCTTCTAGAGTGCGAAGCTACTGAGACACTCCGCAGGCAACTAGGGGTGATATTCCCTCCAGAAGAGGACCCAGAGATGACTGCGGCCACACTAGTGTACCATGGGGTCAACGAACCAGAAAAGCTGTTACCTGTGATAATGACATATCCTCCTCCTCGCTAGTGTCCATAGTTACATATGTTGTCGCTTATGAGATGCACCAGTTGAACTGACCAGAGGGGCGCTTGAGCGGCATGCGTCGCATCATTGTGGAAACCTTTCTCCATCGGGAGCCAGAGACGGGTCATCGCAAGATTGGGACCCGTGCCAGGACTATGGTCTTGGCGAACATTATATATACATACACCCCATTATATTATATATACATATTATATTATACGAACATTATACATACATACATACATACACCCCAGCAAGAATCCTCCTGAAAACAGTAAACCCTGCCATCACATAGTCTCTCCTGTTATACTACACAAAGCACAGAGAGTGAACACTGAAACAAGCTGCCTCATTCCAGTCTATATATCATTCGCTGCCTGACCACGGTCGAGTGCGGTTGTGCTCTGCACCCCTCTGCTGTTTTCAGGCGAGCTACTTTGTATCAACATGGCGCTGAGTGTGAGGAGACGCGTAAATACCATTGGTATTGAGCTGCTTCGTGGGGCGATTTCACCCTCTTCAGCGCAGGTATTACTCCCAACAATCATTAGGGAGACCTATGGAATCCAAGACGATGAGGTGTATGGTGTAGCCCAGAATCTTCGTCAAACTGAATTCCACGTCCGTATACGAGTCTTTGGTGACGAGATTCCAAGACGTGAGTCTTGATGCTACTCCAGCTGTAAATGTGCGTTTGATCGACGTATCTCGCCACTTTACGTGGGTTAAGATTCGTAATGTCCCATTTGAGGCAGATGAGGCTGACATCAGGAATGTTTTTGAGGCATATGGGACCGTACATCTGGCACAACAAGGCAAGTGGACGGCAGGTGCTTACATGGGCCGTCTGGAGGGAACCTTTTCCCTGAAGATGACTCTGAGACATCCCATACCGTCTTATGTCGTGTTGGAGGACTTCAGGACGCAAGTTATGGTATCGTATGCCGGACAGAGACGTACGTGCAGAATATGTGGGGCGTACGACCATATGGCGGCAGCGTGTGTGAAGCTGAGGAGGGAGCCTGCACAAACTGGTGAAGCACCAGTTACCAGCGTGATAGCTGTTGTTGAGAGCCCCACGCGAAAGCAAGGGCTTGAGCGCTTGTGGAGTGAGGAGGTGGAGGATTCCAAAGAGGAGACTGGCGTGTGTGAGGTAAGCTGTGACGTAAAAGGATCTGTTACTAAGCATGGGAAAAGTACAGAAGTGCAAGTGCACGAGGAGGTGCAGGCTCTAGAGGAAGAGCTTCAGGAAGTGTTAAGGACATTGACGCCGCCTGCAGAGGATGTTGTTCCTGAGCTGGTGAGAGGCACGGCGTTGCCTGTAGAGGAATGTAATGATAAAAACCATAGCAGGGTAAACGGGCCAACTAGTAAGCGTGAGTTGTCGCCGTGTGCTGTGGAACGAGGCGTGGTGGAGGTTGAGGTACATTGTGAGGGAACCTCATTAGATAACATGGATGTGGAGGGCATCACGAGGAAGAGAGCGGCGGCGTCAGACTCAGATGATGTCCTGACTCCGGCGCAGAGGTCTGGGAGGAAGGAAGAGCACTGTCGAGGTAGTCACGATAAGAGGCATCGCAAAAAAGGGGGGGGGTTGATGGTGTGAAGCCTTGTGCTGGCTCTTGGGCAGGAGGCCCTGGGATGAATGAAGCGAGGAGGAAGGGTTGGAAACTATAAAGAGGCCTTAGGTGTATGACTGTGAACGTAAATGGACTGTGTAATAGTGTGAAGAGGGAATGGTTTCGAATGTTTCTGTATAAATATAGGGTGGATGTAGTGTTCCTGCAAGAATACAATTTCAAGGAGGGAAGAATGCTCGAGGTGGAAGGGTTTCGGGTCATGACTCTGCCATCTGTACGTCTGAAAGGTGGTGTGGGTATATTGATCAGGGAGGCGAGCCCGTTTGTGTTGCTAAGAAGTGAGGGGGAGGGGGGGAAGAGTATTGCGCGTGGATGGGTGGTGGATGGGGCAGAGGGTATCTTTTGTAAGTGTGTATGCACCAGCAGAAAATGATGTGAGGGTAAAAAGGGATTTTTGTATGTGAAGAACTAGTTTTCTTCTTACGTGGTTTACCTGCGGTGGCCATCGTAGGTGGGGACTGGAACTGCATTATTAGGAGGGCTGACGTGGAACCAAAAGGGGCGGGGCACGTGTCGGCGGCCTTGCGAGATCTTTTGAGGGATATTCAGTTGCAGGATGCGGTTGGAGGAGGGGCGTGGGAGGTAGAGCACACTTTTGTAAGACGGGGTTATGCGGCTAGGTTGGATAGGCTGTATATATCTCAAGGGGTTTGGTTGACATTTTTCCGTACAATAGAAGTAGCTTATTCGGATCATCGGGCGGTAGTAGCAGAGGTGGGGTGGGAGTCACTAGCAGGTATATCTAGGGGTTATTGGAAGTTAAATACAAGTGTGTTAGGTGATGAGGAGGGGATAGAGGGATTTGCAACGCTGTGGGAGGGGTTACGTGCAGAGGTAAATGGGGTAGAGGATGTGGTGATGTGGTGGGATGGTGTGGCTAAAGAACGGATTAAGCAATATTACGTAAAGGAAGGGAAACGTATCAATTCTATAAAATATGGTCTTGCTAACTATTTGGAGGATAGATTACGAGGGGGGCGGTGGTGGGCACTTATCCAATGGATGATATTATGGCAATTAAAGGGAGGCTGCGTGAGGTGCAGGATGAGAGATTCCAAGCGGTGCGGGTACAGGTGGGGGTGGAAGAGGTGTTATGGGGAGATAGACCTTCATCGTGCGTATTGCGTAGGCAGAAACAAAGACAGCAGGCAATGACTATACCATGGTTGGAGGTTCATGAGTCGATAGGAGAGTACAGGGAGGGGCAGGTCATACAAGCTACGGAAGGAATGGGGGCGTTTACTGATAAGTGGTATGAGAAGTACTGGCAACGAGAAGGGGTAGAGGATGGGGTTTTAGAACAGGTGTGTGGGAGTGTGGTATGTCAGTTGTGTAACAGTGATAGGGAAGCACTGGGTCCCCGGGGAAATAACTGAGGGGCAAATATGGAGGGCTTTAAGTGGAATGCGAAAGGGCAAAGCACCGGGAATTGATGGACTCCCAGCAGAGTTTTATCAGCAGCATTGGGAATTAATGAGGCATTTTTTGGTTAGGTTATTAAATTGCATGAAGGAGAGAGGTGAGCTGGGTGAGAAGCAGGCAACGGCTGTCGTTGTATTGGTACCAAAGGGTAAGGGGCAGCATACGCTTCGGGATTACCGGGCGATCTCGTTGTTATGTGCAGATTACAAATTGTTTGCTAAGATTTTGGGAAATCAGGTCAAGTGTGTGGTGGGGCGGGTAGTATCAAAAACTCAGTTTGGTTTGCCAGGGAGGTCTATGGTGGAGGGGCATGGGTTACTTAGGGATTTCGTGGAGGCAAAAGGGGGGGTGGGGGGGGGAGGGGGGTGGCGCTCGATTGGCAAGGGGCATACGATAGAGTGGATCGGAAAGCATTGAAAGCCATCCTCAGGGGTCAGGGGTTTGGGGAAGAAATAGTGGGTTGGGTTGAGGCGTTGTATGGAGGTGCAATGGCGAGGGTACAGATTAATGGTCGATTGGGTGGGAAGATTGTAATGGGTAGGGGACTTAGGCAGGGGTGTCCTATGTCACAATTATTGTTTGCGTGCGTACAGGACCCCTTTTATAGATTGGTGGAGCAGCGTATGTGTCACGTAGAGGGACCAGGGTGTGAGGTTGCGAGGGTTTGGCCAGTTTTAATTGGGTATGTGGATGATACAACTGTTCTGATCAGGGAGGGGATGTCAATGGACACATTAGATGGGGTAGTACGAATGTTCGCAGGGGCAACTGGTATGAGGGTAAATTCAGATAAATCCATGGTTATGGGGTTAGGAGCTTGGGCAGGAAGGGTTGATTGGAGTAGTGCAGTTGTGAGGAAGCAGGCAAATTTGTTAAAAATTTACGGTCTTATTTATGCAGACGATCTAACTGTGGCATGCATGGAAAACTCGAGTAGGATGGTAGAAAGGATTCAGGGACGCTTGGGAGCATTGCGACCTTATCATTTGACCCTTGTGCAGTGTGCCATTGTCATTAATATCTTACTGTATAGCAAAGTATGGCACGTGGGAATTTTCCCCATGTATGCATGGGGAAGTATATGGAATAGGTTGAGTAGGCTGAGGCTGCAACCTCGTGTTAGGGATGTAATGTATCGTTTTCTGCATGGCATTTTACCATCGGGTGTGGTTCTACGGGATAGACGGGTCGTTGACGGGGGGGTGTGCGGGATATGTGGTGGGGAGGAGTCGGCTTTTCATGTAGTATATTTTTGTGACGGACTGAGGAGTGTCAAGGGGTGGTTAAATAGGGTGATATATAGGATAGGAGGTCAAGGAATTTCTGTATTGAGAGCATTAAGTCTCGACGTGGGGGGTTGGGAGGAAAGTGTAATCAGAGCTGTGGGGTACATCATGGCAGATTATATATATATAGTGTGGGGATTGCGGGGGAAACAGGTCAGTGAGGTGAAGAGGAGGGTGTTAGCAGTAACGTTCTATAAAACGGTATGTAGAAATAAAGAAATTTATGGGAGGAGGTGGGTGAGGGATTTTTCAGAAGGATATAGGCAACTTACGTTACAGGTTTTATTAGACTTGTAATATACGAGGGAGGGGAGGGTACGATTGGAAAGTGTTGCTGGGGCAGGGAAGTCATGGGTGAAAACAGGGTCGCCTCCCTGGTAATGGATGACAACAAATGTTTGCGTGTGTGTTGGATGAGTGATGCGTGAGTGAATAATGTATGGACCAAGGGTGCTAGCACCTGTGGAGCTGGCCAGTTTTTTTTTTGTCATGGACTATACACTATTCTATGTACATAGTAGTTTTAAGTCGTATTATTATGTTGTTATCTATGTACACAGTATTGTTATACAAAGATAGTACTGTGGTGTATGTGATGTGTAGGTTTATATGTATTCAACACATGCTTGTTGTATGTTCCCTCTTTGTTACTTTGTTTCAATTGTCATTTCAATGTACTTTGTATAGCATTATACAACGGTATTGTTCTTTGCCATATGAAGTTTTTTTTAGTTCATGTTATGTTCTAGGTTTTTGCATGTTAAGATGTACTTATAGACTGTCAGCACCCTGATATTGGTTTTTCATGGCTATGTTCTTGACGTAAGTTTTGGCTGTATGGTATACAGATATATCTAGCCAGTTTATAGACGCATTCCTTTTGTGTCTGAGATTTTTGTGTACGGGTTTATTGTAACTGTAATGAGTCGGTTTTGAGATCTAAGCTGTTTTCTTTGTATGTTTATTTGTATTTTGGTATATGTAAATCTGTAATGTTAGGGATAAGTATGTAGATGTTCTAGCAGGATTATGATGTTAGGTTTTGGTTTATTGATTAATGAGAAGGCTGGAAGTAATTGTTACATTTTCTTGTATATATTCTTTTCAATGGTAATGAGCCTTTGTCATATGTCATGTTATATGTAAAATTTATATGTAAGTTAGGTTTTGAGTCATTGAATGTTTATATTTGTCAGTTCACGACCCTGTTACTGTGTTTATTTGTAGCTATGTTCTTGCCGTAAGTTATTGTTGTATGTTATACAGCTATATCTTGCGAGTATATAGGTACAATCCATTTGTGTTAGTTTATTTTGTGTTGGGTTTCTTATGTCAATGGCCGAACCTTCAGGATTGAGATCTATACTGTTTCCTTTTATTTTTATTTTTATGTATACTGCATTGGTTTTAAATAAAATATAAAAAAAAAATATTTGTCCAACCTATTTTTATGTTACCCAAGTAATAGCTTTTATATCCTTTTACTCATGTACGAATTAATTGCTCTACCATATTGTATTACTTTTGTCACTACCACTACTACTACTACTACTACTACCACTAGTGAACATCGAAATGGTACCTCACTAGTATTACACCTCATTCTGAGCCTTTATATACCCTCTGTGTCCATGTATTGTTTGTAATGGCTTGATAAAGCTCCTGGAGAGCGAAACGTTGCCACAATAAATGTCACATTAGTTGCACTTGTGTCCTTTTACTTTACATAGTTATAGTAGGGGACTTTAACTTTAGTCAAATTGACTGGAATTCTTTGACAGGTAATCTAGAGTCCAGTGACTTTGTATAGTAAAAGGACACAAGTGCAACTAATGTGACATTTATTGTGGCACAATAAATGTCACGTTAGTTGCACTTGTGTCCTTTTACTATACATATTGTCGGTAATTCTACCAACTTTATTCCAGTGACTTTATGGAAACAGTTCAGGACTGTTTTCTGAAACAGAGCGTAACTGAGCCTACCAGGGGTAATAATTTGCTAGACCTAGTCTTGTCAAATAAGGAAACACTCGTTAATAATCTGGAGATCACTGAAGAGCTTGGCGCAAGTGATCACAAATCCATCACTTTTAGCATTAATTGGGAATGCAAGAATAATGATAATACAGTAAAAATCCCTGATTTTCGTTCTGCCGATTATAATGGACTTAGGGAACATCTGTCTAATCTTGATTGGGGTTATCTAGCTAATGATTTTATTGACGATAATCGTACTTATGAATATGAAGGGATCTGCTTTTATGATTGTTTTCTTAATAATGTACACAGTGCCCAGAGTATATACATTCCCCAAAGAGAAATTAGGTCTAATAATAACGATCCCAAATGGGTTAACAGGAGGCTAAAGCATCTATTAGGGGAGAAAAGGGGAATCTATAGGCGCATCAGAAGAGGAGAGGTTAACCTTACTGACCAATATGTTCAGCTTAAAAGAGAAGTAAAAAAGGCGATTAGAAAGGCTAAACGTGACTATGAAATTAGAGTTGCTAATGAATCAAAGACTAATCCAAAGGGGTTCTTTCAAGTGTATAGGACGAAGGTGAAGGAAAAAGTAGGACCTCTGAAAACTGGGAATGGACAGCTGACGGATAATGAACTGGAAATGTGTTGTGCAAGAAAGGTATAAAATACCGACAATATGAAAGTTAAGACACATGTGCAACATCTGGATATCTTTATTGCATGTAGACGTTTCGCCATCCAGTGGCTTTATCAATACAGATTCTAGGACATAATAGGAAGACAGTAGAACTATGTTCTTATGTTCAGTCCCTCAGCCTTGGAGTTAGTGTTCACAGCATCGTCGTGGAGGAGAATCTGGAGCAAAGGCGAACGAACGAACGAACGAAAGTTCAGGTAAGATCCCAAATGGGATGAGCGGGGAAGACGGGACAGACGAAGAATAGTGCTGGAGAGGAGTGTTCTTAGTTGTAGAAATAGAGCCAGGGCTTAACCCAGCAGCTAAGTCGATCGTGGGACAGACATTGAGAACACACATAGCAGGCTCTTCTGTTGCGACTCCGGTGGGTGAGTGGGGAAGTGTGGACAGACGATGAAGGAGGAAGGTCTTGAGTTGTAGATGAAAGAGCCAGGGCTAAACCCAGCTGCGTGGCACTGCGAGGCAGTGTAGAGAGGGCATGTTGAGGACATTGAGGAGAGAGCAGACTGCAGACAGTGCTCGCCGACTGATATGCTTCAGGCTGAGGTGAAGAGCTGGTTTGGACGTCAGGTGTTGGGAAGGGTGTTGTGTGTTTGGCTACACTTCGCTGGTGATGGAGCCACTCTTGAGTCTTTTGAAGTCTCTCTTGGACATGTGGAACAGTTGCATTCTGAGGTTGGAGCAGTTCAGATTCGCCACGAGGTAAGATAGTGCGTTTTCAAAAGGAATTTGGTGAGGTTTGGTGCAGGTGTACTTAACTGCTCCTTCTTTCATTAAGTGGAGCATATCAGCTGCGCTCATTTCGGTTGGGAGGTTGGGGGTGGTGTAGAAGGTTAGAGACCCATTAAAGGCTTGGCTTAGGTAACGGTTGCCTGTGGTTTCTTCTTCGACTACTACTTCGTCGTTGTCCGAGGGTTGTTCATAATGTTCTGGTACTATTTCGTCTTCTGTGACTGTGTTGAGAGGAGGCAGGGAGTGTTGGTCGGTCGTGATTTGTTGGGCTGGTGGTGGGTGGTGAGAGGTGGCAGTAGACGGTGGTGTTGGTTCTGGAGTAGAGTCTTGGTCAGAGATACGAGTAGGACCAGGGGTCGAGGTGAAGTTAGCAATGTCTGGAATTAGCTTGAGGAGGTCTTTTGATGGTGGCGAGTCTGGAAAGTTGAAGTTTGGCATGTTGTTTAGGCGAAATAGTTCATTGATTGTTGTGTTGAAAGAGCCAGGGTTTGCAGCATTAGTAAGGTGTGCATACATCATACAGCATAGCACCTTGGATGGAGCAGCGTCAGGAAGAGCAGAGAGGGACTGGCTGGGGGGAGACGATTGTTGTGTAGCTTGAAGGAGTTCGGTGGTATCTGATTGAATTTTTGCAATGGCGGCGTATGTTGGCGATTTAGGGTTGTTCTTCTTGGTTTCTTCAATGATTTTCTTAGACAGGACTTCTTTACGTAGAGGGCATTTTGCTGCAAGGGTGTGGTGAGTACCCTTGCAGTTGAGGCAGGTAGGAGAGGTAGTGGTAGTAGAACATTCCTTGAAGTCATGGCCGTCTTTACCGCAGTTTTTGCAGTACTTCTTCCCTTTCAGAGGACAGTCAGGCGTTGAGTGGTGATAGGAGTAGCAGGTCCAGCATGGCGAGATGTGGGCGAAACGTTTGGGTTCTATGTGACTTGGATGGATATGATAGTAGGAGATAGCTAGGCCGTCAGACAGTGCTCTAGTAGCCATCTCGATGTTGGAGAAGGTTAGCTTGATCATTGTAGAGGCGTTGGGGATTATGGTGATAAGATCAATCGACGCCCAGGTATTTTGTTCCTCGATAGAGGTTGTTAGGTAAGACACATATGCAACAGTTAGACAACTTTATTCCGAAACGTTTCGCCTACACAGTAGGCTTCTTCAGTCGAATACAGAAAGTAGGCAGGAACAGTAGAGATGTGAAGACGATGTAATCAGTCCATCACCCTTGAAGTCGTAGAATTTGAGGTTGTCAGTCCCTCGGCCAGGAGAAGTTCAGTTCCATAGTCAGGAACTATCTGAAGATCCAGCGAACGAACGAACGAACGAAAGTTCAGGTAAGATCCCAAATGGGTTGAGCGGGGAAGACGGGACAGACGAAGAATAGTGCTGGAGAGGAGTGTTCTTAGTCGTAGAAATAGAGCCAGGGCTTAACCCAGCAGCAAAGGCGATCGTGGGACAGATATTGAAAAGAGAAATTCAGGTTCTTCTGTTGGGACTCCGGTGGGGTGAGCTGGGAGTAAGGGACATGCGACGTTTAGAGCTAGAGAGGAGTGCAGAACTGAGTCATGTCTTAACCCAAAAATGCTAAGGCGAACGTGGGTCAGAGAATGGTACCTGTCTTAGAAGGTTCCTGTCAGCGGATCCAAGGTTATTTGTAAGTAGGGTTAGGAGCAGGATCATGCAAGGAGTAGAAAAGGTTGTGTTGGTTTGTGGGTCTGCGAATGTCTTCGTCAAGGAGAGAGGTCCAGTAGTCATGTCGTGTCTCAAGTTTGTCTATCTGTCTGTCACTGAGCCTCTTCCAGTACAGATTCAGCGCAGGGACGTCTAACTGGGCATGGAGAGACTCGCTTGTGGCAAAGTCCTCCCATCTGACATCAAGCACCCAGCGCAGCGCCTTGTTCTGGACACGCTGCTGTTTAAGTAAGTTTGTTTTTGCTGCAAGAGAGAGGGCTAGAGGAGAGTAAGTTATCAGAGGACGTATTAGGGATTTGTAGAGGTATAGTTTGGTGCGTTGAGAGGCATGTTTCAGCTTGTAGAGGCCCGCAAGGGCCTTACTAGCTATTGCATGCCTTGAGTGAATGTGTCCGTGTAAACGAAGAAGGTAGTCAAGATTAACGCCAAGGACAGTGACAGATTGTGTGATAGGGAAGTAAGTGCGGGTGTCAGCTGTTCTGAGTTCGACAGGTAATGGAGGATCACGTTTCCTGTAGGTAAAATACGTAATGCTGGATTTTGCTGCATTGGTTTTGATCCTCCATTTTTGTTCCCAGATGGCTATCCTGTCAACCTCATTTTGTGTTTTGTGGGTGAGTGTATCTATATTGGCATGAGTGATAAGTTGTGTAATGTCGTCTGCATAGGCTAGTGTGATGGAGTTGTGGTATACAGGTGTTGGAATGTCGTTAGTGTATAAAATGTAGAGGGTAGGGGAAAGGACAGATCCCTGGGGTACTCCAGCATTTAGTGTGAAGTAGTCAGAGTAACAGCCTTGGAATTTGATTCTCATGGTACGGCCGTCTAGGAAGTTGCAGAGGAGTTTACGAGTATTGAGAGGCAGGTTGAAGTTAGTGCAGAGTTTGTACTTGAGCCCCTCGTGCCACACAGTGTCAAAAGCTTTTTCAACGTCTTTTGCAACCAGGGCTGTCCTGTTTCTTTGTTTTGTGTTTATGTGGATGTAGTTGAGAATGATGTTAATGGCATCCTGTGTGGATCTGTGTGTTCTGAAGCCAAACTGGCCATCTGAAAGTAGAGAATTATGTTCCAGGTATCTGCGAAGGCGATGATTAATGAGTTTTTCAAAGAGTTTTCCTAAAGTTTCGAGGAGGCTGATAGGGCGATAGTTTCTAGGGTCAGAGTGGTCTTTATTGGGTTTAGGAAGGAGGATAGCAGTAGCAGCTTTGAAGAGGGAAGGGAAGTATCCAGAGGCAAGGGAGGCATTGAGGAGGTTTGTGTAGGCAGTAATGATAGAGTCAGGAAGGTGTTTCAGGATAATATGGTTTAGGCCAGAGGCACCAGGAGCCTTTGGAGGAAGGTGTCTGAGGAGAGTTTTAATGTCTGTGTTGGTGAAAGGAGTGTCGAGTTCTTGGGAGGAGGTAAGAGTGTCTAGATGTATGTGGCTGTCTGGTGTTGTTTCTTGTGTGTGTGCAGTGTTCCAGTGTTCTATGTTCTGAATGTGTTGAATAACGTTAGGGCGAGGTGGGTGAGGGTGGAAGATGTTCTCCCAGATGTGTTTGAAGATGTTGGTAGCAGCCTGCGGGTCTGAGATGTGTGTGTTGTTGTGGGTGATGTGTTTGAATTTGTTGGTGGGAGTAGTGCCTCTGATTTTTTTGATAAAGTTCCAGAAGGCTTTAGTGTTTTTAACACGCTGCCTGTCCGCTTGTTGTATTAGTCGTGACCAGTGATTGTTGTGGTCTTGGTCTAGGCTGTGTAAAATGTTGTTTCTAAGGTAAGTGAGATCTAATCGGACTTGATTAAATCTATGTGTGTTGTAGAGGAAGCGGTTGTGGTAGCAGATAATTAGTCTTCTTGTTCTGAGTGACGGTTTGAAGGAATAACGAGTGGTGTGAGTTTTCTTTGGTAATGCGATGTTGGCTGCTTGTGTAATGGTGTCCTGGATGAGATCAAGTTGAGTATCGATGTCAGAGATAGGTTTGTTGTTGTAGTCATAGGTGAGGTTAATATTGTCTATGTGTTGTTTGAAAGCATCCCAGTCAGCGTTCTTGTAGGAGAATGAAGGTGTGGTTGGAATGATGATAGGGTTGGAGGAGATGTGTAAGATGGCTGGGATGTGATCAGAGCCTGTAATAGGGCCAGGTGAGATGTAATGTTGAAATAGAGAGCTGGCTCGGTTTGCCAGAATGATGTCTGGTTTGCCTTGGCCCGTGTGGTTGAAGAAGGTATTGAAGTCTGGGCCAAGATGAATTAGGTGTTTATGGTTTGTGAAGTTGAGTAATTGGTGACCAAGTTGGTTGTTACTGGTGTGATGAAAGGCGGTGTGTTTGGTATTCATGTCAGCTAGTAGGTAAGTTGGTGTGTTGGTGTAGTTGAAGACTAAGGAGAGGTCGTGTATGTTGAGAGTAGTGTTTGGGCGAGCATAGGTGGTGAAAAAGATAAAGGGGCCAAGGTGGGTGTGTATTCTGACCGCAAGACAGTGTTGGTGAATAAAAGGGATTGGGAGAAATTCATGTTTTATGTTGGAATTGACAAGGATGGCAACCCCATCGTGGGGATCATAGGGGGACTGTAGTGCAGTATAACCATAATGGCGGATACATTGAGGGGCTTTGAGGCAGGTACTGTTTAGCAAAACAATATCTGGCCTCTCTGCTTCAAGGAGCTCGGCCAGTAGGTGTCTAATTGTAAAGTAAGAACGTACGTTGAACTGAATCACCTTAAACGTGATTTAATGGTTTCGTCTTAGCAAAGTTAATGTCGGGGGAGGAGTTTGGATTAAAGCCCGTGATAGTGGTGCCATCAGTGGATGTGTGTTTGTAGGTGCTACGGACCCGTTTCCTGGAGGGGGAGGAAGAGATGGATCTGTTTTTATGTTCTTTGGTCTGTCCGTCAGAAGTTGGGGTAGGTTTAGGTTTGAGTGGATTTTGTCTGGAGGAGGTGGAGTTGGACCTGGATGAGGTTTTGGTTGTGGTCGAGTGGGCGAAGGTGGATGCAGAGGAAGTGGAAGTTTTGGTAAGGTATGAGGAAGTGGAAGCTTTGGAAGGGGATGAAGTGGGTAAGGAAGTGGGGGGAGGGGTGGTCGTAGCAGTAGCAGTAGGGGTGTTGGTGGGAGGTGTAGAAGTAGTGAAGAGAGGTAGGGGAGGAGGAGAGCTGGTGGGAGTAGGAAGTGGGGGGGTGGGAGAGAGGAAGGAGGGAGAGGTTGTAGGAGGCTTGGAAGAGAAGCAGGAAGGAGGGATAATTAAAGAGGGAAGATTGTTAGCAGACAAGATTAGGTTAAGGACATGTGAGTAGTCTGATTGGTAAGCTTGTGAGATTACCATCGCAGAGTGGGCAGCAGTGGCAAGTTGACAGTTAGTTTTGTAGTCTAGTGTGGGTGTAGAAGGAGAAGTGCTTGTAGTCTGTGTGTTGGTGTTTGATGTGTGTAGAGTAGAAGAGGTAGACCAAGTGCGTGGGGAGGCCCAGGCATTGGGGGTAGGGGAGGGAGGTGTGGAAGGGGAGGGAGGTAAGGAAGGGGAGGGAGGAGCAGGGAAGGGGTTGGGGAGGGAGGAGCAGGGAAGGGGTTGGGGAGGGAGGGAGGTTGGCTTGCTCTGAGGGAGGAGAGAATGTGCTTTCTAGAAGGGCAGGAATTTGCAACTGCAGTGTGTGACCCGCCGCAGTTAGAACATTTAAGGGGGAGGTTGCAAGTTCGGAGTGAAGAGAGTGTTTGGAGGAATGCGGATGGTCTTGGCAAAGATTCCTTGACTGAAGAGTGTAGAGGCGTCAGCAGGAGTAGAACAGCTTATTTTGAGAATGGTAGAGTTTTCTGGTCTGTAAATATCGTCAACAGAGACTTTGTTCTTAGTACTGATATCTTTTATTAAGTCTTCTTTGTCTGTGTCATAGGCTGTCAGGAGAGAGTAGTCTACGTGTTTAGCAATGACTGTGCTTTTGGCACGGTGCTCAGGAGTCCAAATAATGGTGAAGCCTGCGTTGAGAAGTTTATGTCTGGTATCGCTTGAGGTGTACGCTTCGTAGGAATGTTTTTCAAGAAGGAGTTTGAAGCCTGAGTTGGTTTTGAAGACTTTAAGTTGAGGTACACCAGTGATCTGATATAATAAATTTTCCGGACAGATAGTGGCATCAGGATTAGAAAATTTGAGGTTTAGCGAGAAGGATTTGGATTTAGAAGAAGCAGAGGCAGGTGTGGGCGGTTGGGGGAGAGTGGAAGGGGGGTGGGTGGTGGAAGGCAACGAAGGCATCGTCTAATTACGAAAAGATGTAATTGGAGGTGACAATCGGCCAAAAAGTGAGAGTACTCAGCTAGGCAAGTACGTGTAAGACACACGTACTTGCCTGGCGCAGGACACTGAGGAGGTGAACTGTAGCTTGATGGAGCACTGTATATCCTGAGTGGCGGCGAGACTGGCTGTATGGCGTGCAGTCAACAGGCAAAGAGAATTCAGGCAACAAGAGGCTTCCTGCCCTTCGGTCAGCAACCACCGACGCACCAATCCTGATGGTGGAGAGGAAGACGAAGGTCCAGCAAGCACTACTCAAAGCACTACTCAACACGGGGTAATTCGAGAGAGGCGAGATTGTCGATGTGTTAAGTAAGCACACGTCACCACTCGAGCTAAGTCGAGACTTAAATACTGTCGGAAGGAGAGGTGCAGAGTAGTAGTAGTAGTGAGAATGAAGCCACTGAGAGGTCATGTCCCTCTCAGATCCAACACTTCTCACTTGAAAAGCTTGTCCAAGGTGTTTTCTGTACCAAGATGCCATGTGTTGCAGTCCCAGGCCGAGGGACTGACAACCTCAAATTCTTCGACTTCAAGGGTGATGGACTGATTACATCGTCTTCACATCTCTACTGTTCCTGCCTACTTTCTGTATTCGACTGAAGAAGCCTACTGTGTAGGCGAAACGTTTCGGAATAAAGTTGTCTAACTGTTGCATATGTGTCTTACCTAACAACCTGTCGGTATTGTATACCATTTTGATGTTCATCTTGTCAGACACTGCAACACATGGCATCTTGGTACAGAAAACACCTTGGACAAGCTTTTCAAGTGAGAAGTGTTGGATCTGAGAGGGACATGACCTCTCAGTGGCTACATTCTCACTGCTACTACTACTCTGCACCTCTCCTTCCGACAGTATTTAAGTCTCCGCACTGTCGCTTGATCTTCAGATAGTTCATGACTATGGAACTGAACTTCTCCAGGCCGAGGGACTGACAACCTCAAATTCTACGACTTCAAGGGTGATGGACTGATTACATCGTCTTCACATCTCTACTGTTCCTGCCTACTTTCTGTATTCGACTGAAGAAGCCTACTGTGTAGGCGAAACGTTTCAGAATAAAGTTGTCTAACTGTTGCATATGTGTCTTACCTAACAACCTGTCGGTATTGTATACCATTTTGATTTCTCGATAGAGGTCTTGAGATCCTCAGTCGATAAAGAAGTGACGCAAAGGCAAGAAGACTGGCGGTTATATAGGCGTCAGTGGATAGGGACGGGCAGCAGACGAGGGCATAGTCACTGGTAGGCGGGATTCCTTCTTCACGGCTGCTGCAACTAACCCATCTCTTTGGGAAGGACCTACTTCCACTGGGGAATCCCGCCTACCAGTGACTATGCTCTCGTCTGCTGCCCGTCCCTATCCACTGACGCCTATATAACCGCCAGTCTTCTTGCCTTTGCTCCAGATTCTCCTCCACCACGATGCTGTGAACACTTACTCCAAGGCTGAGGGACTGATTACCTCATCTTTTGTATATAGTTCTACTGTCTTTCTATTATGTCCTAGAATCTGTATTGATAAAGCCACTGGATGGCGAAACGTCTACATACAATAAAGATATCCAGATGTTGGAAATGTGTTTCTTATTTAATGACTATTTTTTGTCAGTTTTTACACAGGAAGATGTAAATGAGATTCCAGTAATTAACAATTATTTAGTTCCTGAAGAATTTAAGTTAACTAATATTACTGTCACGAGGGACATGGTTATTAAACAGATAGACAAACTGAAACAAAATAAGTCCCCGGGACCCGATGAGTTGTTTTCAAGGGTACTTAAGGAATGCAAGATGGAGCTTAGTCAGCCATTAACGAGTGTATTCAATGCGTCCATCCTTACCAGTATTGTGCCAAAGTTGTGGAAGATGGCTAATGTGGTTCCTATATTCAAATCAGGGGATAAGTCCACTCCTTCAAATTACCGTCCAATAAGCCTGACATCTATAGTGGGCAAGTTATTAGAATCAATTATAGCTGACATTATCAGAAGTCACCTTGAAGAGCATAACTTGATAAATGAATCTCAGCATGGATTCACGAGAGGTCGTTCCTGCCTGACAAACTTACTGACGTTCTTCAATAGAACATTTGAGGCAGTTGACAGTGATAAGGAATATGATATTGTTTATTTGGATTTTAGTAAAGCCTTCGACAGAGTACCTCACAAGAGACTCTTAAGAAAAGTGGCAGCTCATGGTATAGGAGGTAAAGTTCTAGCATGGATTGAGGCATGGCTTACCAATAGAAAGCAGAGAGTTACCATTAATGGAGTGAAATCTGAATGGGGATTAGTCACTAGTGGCGTTCCACAAGGATCAGTTTTAGGCCCTCTCCTGTTCATAATTTACATTAATGACCTTGATGAAGGGATTACTAGTGATATGAGTAAGTTTGCTGATGATACAAAGATAGGCCGTATAATTCACTCTGAGGAGGATATCAATGAACTCCAGGACGATTTGAACAAATTAATGTCTTGGTCTGAAAAATGGCAGATGAAGTTTAATGTGGATAAGTGTAAGGTACTTGCCCTTGGTAATGAAAATAACCCTCGAAGCTATAATCTAGGCGAAGTAGAGCTTGGTCATACAGAATGTGAAAAAAACTTGGGAGTCATGGTGAGCAGAAATCTAAAGCCAAGACAGCAGTGCCTTAGTGTGCGCAACAAGGCCAACAGATTACTTGGATTTATCTCAAGTATAAGTAACAGAAGTCCAAAAGTTATTTTACAGCTCTATACATCACTAGTGAGGCCTCATTTAGATTATGCTGCTCAGTTTTGGTCCCCTTACTACAGGATGGACATAGACTCATTAGAGAACATACAGAGAAGAATGACTAAAATGATTTACTGTGTGAGGAACCTCCCGTTTGAAGATAGACTTAAAGCCTTGTGATGAATGGTTTGAAAAACCGACAAGTTGAAGATTAAGACACTTATGCAGCATATGAGAATCTTTATTCAGGAAACGTTTCGCCACACAGTGGCTTCATCAGTCCAATACAAAGAGGAAGGCGTAATGAGAGGAGGAGTATGAAGTAATCAGTCCCTCAGCCTGGAGTCGATGTGATCAGTCCATCAATGGATTGATGGACTGATCACATCGACTCCAGGCTGAGGGACTGATTACCTCATACTCCTCCTCTCATTACGCCTTCCTCTTTATATTGGACTGATGAAAGCACTGTGTGGCGAAACGTTTCCTGAATAAAGATTCCCATATGCTGCATAAGTGTCTCAATCTTCAACTTAAAGCCTTAAATCTCCAATCTCTGGAGAGGCGTAGAATGAGGGGAGATATCATTGAAGTGTATAAGTGGATGACGGGCATAAACAAGGGAGACATTGATAGAGTACTGAGGGTGTCGAACCAGGTAAGAACCAGGAATAATGGATTTAAGTTGGATAAATTTAGATTTAGAAAGGACATAGGTAAGTACTGGTTTTCTAACAGAGTTGTACTTAGCTCTGTCGTGGTGACGTGTACTTAGCTCTGTGAAGACCTGTTTGTGTGCTCTCTGTGAATCTGAACCAAGATGCCCTCTCTTGAGCAACTTTACCAGCAGCTGAGAGAAGAGCTCAGAGTTGCTAAGATGGAGATACGGCGATTAACGGAGGAGAACAAGAGGATTCTTAGTAATCCTCCTGTTGTGAGTCCCCAGGTTAAGAGGGGAGCTTGGTCAGTGGCCGGGCAACATGGAACCAAGCTGAAGGTCAAGAAAACGGTTGGAGAGGCAGAAACAACGAGAAACCAGAAGACTACCGTGGAAACTTCCAACCCATTCTCGGTGCTACCTGACGAATGTGAGTGTTCTACTGGGAATGCCACAACGAGCCCCAAAGAAGCATTGGCAGACGTGAGTGAGACATCCCTAGAAACCCCAACGAAGACCATCGAGAACGTCTTGACGAATTCTACAAGTGGTGTAATGCTACCTAGCGAATGTGAGTCGACTGCTCGGAGCATCACGACGGACGACGCCAAGGAAGATAAAAACATTGTTGTTGTTGGGGATAGCCAGATTAGGTACATGGAGAGGGCATTCTGCTTGAAGGATAGGAGTAGGAGGCAGAGAGTGTGTTTTCCTGGGGCTGGGATGAAAGATATTGTTAGCCGTCTGGATGACATCATGAGAGGTAATGGGAGCAATCCTATTATCTGTCTCAGTGCTGGAGGCAACGGTGTTGGCAGACGTAGGAGTGAGGACCTGATTAGCAGGTATAGGTCAGCAATAGAGATAATTAGGAGGAAGGGTGGGAAACCTGTCATATGTGGCATTTTGCCAAGGAGAGGAGTTGGAAATGAATGGTTGTCCAGAGCAAGGTGTCAATTGCTGGCTGGACGAATACTGTAAGGAAAATGCAGTAACATTCATTGACAACTGGGACCTCTTCTATGGCAGAAATGACATGTATGCCAGGGATGGGGTTCACTTATCTAGGTGTGGGGTGGGAGCACTGGCCAACGCAGTGGAGGGAGCTGTTAGGTCTTTAAACTAGGAATAGTTAGTGGTATGGGTTTTGGCAGGAAAACTGGGAAGTCGCAGGGTAGTAATATGAGTACTAGGAGAACTAGTAATAGGCAAAATGAGGTGGATATTGGAAAGCCAGTGGCACTAATTGACAACGACAGTAATAGGTTTAGTGGAAAAACAGAAAGGAGGAGGAAGGGTAAAGAGAGAGGAGGGTCTTTAAATATTTATTACACAAATAGTCGCAGTGCTAAGAATAAGATGGACGAGTTGAGACTAGTTGCTAGTGCAGGTAACATTGATGTATTTGCCATTACTGAGACGTGATTTAATTCAAAAAGTCGGGACATGCCTGCAGAATGTCACATCCAGGGTTTTAAATTGTTCCAAGTAGATAGAAGTGTCGGAAAGGTGGGTGGGGTGGCATTGTATGTCCGAGATCGCTTGAACTGTTGCATGAAAACGGGTATTAAGTCTGAAGTAACACATACAGAGTCTGTTTGGATAGAATTTTCAGAGGGGCATGAAAAATTAATTTTAGGTGTGATATACCGTCCCCCAAATTTAGATAGGGACCAGGGGAGACTACTATGGGAGGAAATTGTTAGGGCTACAAGGCACGATAATGTAGTAATTCTAGGAGACTTTAACTTTAGTCATATTGATTGGAATTTCTTGACTGGGAATTTAGAATCATACGACTTCTTAGAAGTAGTTCAGGATTGTTTTTTGAAGCAGTTTGTGACAGAACCTACAAGGGGTAATAACCTGCTTGACTTAGTTCTGGCAAACAACGAATCCCTTGTTAATAATTTAGAAGTTTCAGAGGAACTGGGAGCTAGCGACCACAAATCAATTACATTTAGCATTGAATGGAAGTATGATAGTAGGGATAACTCAGTAACAGTCCCAGATTTTCGTTTAGTAGATTACGATGGGCTTAGAGAACACTTATCATCTGTTGACTGGGGTAACGAAGAGAGCTATCAATATGACAGTTTTTTGAACACAATACATGCTGCTCAAAGAACGTTTATCCCTTATAAGGAAATTAGATCAAATAGAAATGACCCAAAATGGATTAATAATAGGCTGAAATATCTACTAGGGCATAAGAAAGGAATTTATAGGCGTATCAAAAGAGGCGAGGGTCATCTTATGAATCAGTATATTGACATTAAGAGGGACATTAAAAAGGGGATAAGAAAAGCTAAAAGTGACTATGAAATTAAAGTTGCTAGGGATTCTAAAACTAACCCAAAAAGTTTTTTCCAGGTCTATAGAACAAAAGTTAGAGATAAGATAGGTCCCCTTAAAAATAACTATGGGCATCTTACTGACAAAGAGAATGAAATGTGCTCGATTTTAAATAATTATTTTCTCTCGGTTTTTACACAGGAAGACACTAATAATATTCCGGTAATTAATTTTTATAGTGGGCCAGAAGAAGATAAATTATGTAACATCACAGTCACTAGTGAAATGGTTGTGAAGCAGATAGACCGACTGAAGCAAAATAAGTCACCGGGTCCTGATGAGGTTTTTTCAAGGGTTCTTAAGGAATGCAAAATGGAAGTCTGTGAACCATTAACTAATATTTTTAATTTATCTCTTCAAACAGGTGTAGTGTCTGATATGTGGAAGATGGCTAATGTAATTCCTATTTTTAAAACAGGGGACAAGTCGTTACCGTCAAATTACCGCCCTGGTTATATCCTTTATTGAAGTGCTAGAAGCGATGGCGACTCTGGTGTTAGCTTGTGAAAGTACTTTTGAGACGTTCATTGCAACCTGGCTGTTGGGAAGAATTATAACTTTGCTGGGAGTGGTGTTGATGCGTGGAGAATTTATGATCTGAAGAGCTCTTTTCTTGAGTTACATTTTCCTCCTTTTTTCATCAAAGACTGAAAGAAAAGAGCTCTTCAGATCATAAATTCTCCACGCATCAACACCACTCCCAGCAAAGTTATAATTCTTCCCAACAGCCAGGTTGCAATGAACGTCTCAAAAGTACTTTCACAAGCTAACACCAGAGTCGCCATCGCTTCTAGCACTTCAATAAAGGATATAACCAGGACAAAATCCAAGCACCACGAACCAGTCAATGCAAAAGTTTACACTATACCCTGTGGAGGCTGTGACAAGATTTACGTAGGTGAAACAGCCAGAAACCTCGACACCCGCCTCAATGAACACATTTACGCATGTAGGAACGATAACTTGAACAACGCCTGTGTACAACACCGAAATTCCACCAGTCATCTCATGAAATTCAGAGACGCCCAATTAGTGATCAACGAAACTAATTTCTGCAGACGCAAGTGCCTCGAATCAGCACTGATCGCTGTTTCGAATACAATTAAACAAAACAGCGGCAGCTTCACCATCTCCGAAGTCTTAGCAAGAATCCTCCTGAAAACAGTAAACCCTGCCATCACATAGTCTCTCCTGTTATACTACACAAAGCACATTACAGAGAGTGAACACTGAAACAAGCTGCTTCTTTCCAGTCTATATTTGTCCAACCTATTTTTATGTTACCCAAGTAATAGCTTTTATATCCTTTTACTCATGTACGAATTAATTGCTCTACCATATTGTATTACTTTTGTCACTACCACTACTACTAGTGAACATCGAAATGGTACCTCACTAGTATTACACCTCACTCTGAGCCTTTATATACCCTCTGTGTCCATGTATTGTTTGTAATGGCTTGATGAAGCTCCTGGAGAACGAAACGTTGCCACAATAAATGTCACATTAGTTGCACTTGTGTCCTTTTACTTTACATAGCTGACATTATCAGAAGTCACCTTGAAGAGCATAACTTGATAAATGAATCTCAGCATGGATTCACGAGAGGTCGTTCCTGCCTGACAAACTTGCTGACGTTCTTCAATAGAACATTTGAGGCAGTTGACAGTGATAAGGAATATGATATTGTTTATTTGGATTTTAGTAAAGCCTTCGACAGAGTACCTCACAAGAGACTCTCAAGAAAAGTGGCAGCTCATGGTATAGGAGGTGGAAATATAGGAGTATATAAGTATAGGAGGTAAAGTTCTAGCATGGATTGAGGCATGGCTTACCAATAGAAAGCAGAGAGTTACCATTAATGGAGTGAAATCTGAATGGGGATTAGTCACTAGTGGCGTTCCACAAGGATCAGTTTTAGGCCCTCTCTTGTTCATAATTTACATTAGTGACCTTGATGAAGGGATTACTAGTGACATGAGTAAGTTTGCTGATGATACAAAGATAGGCCGTATAATTCACTCTGAGGAGGATATCAATAAACTCTAGGACGATTTGAACAAATTAATGTCTTGGTCTGAAAAATGGCAGATGAAGTTTATTGTGGATAAGTGTAAGGTACTTGCCCTTGGTAATGAAAATAACCCTCGAAGCTATAATCTAGGTGAGGTAGAGCTTGGTCATACAGAATGTGAAAAAGACTTGGGAGTCATGGTAAGCAGAAATCTAAAGCCAAGACAGCAGTGCCTTAGTGTGCGCAACAAGGCCAACAGATTACTTGGATTTATCTCAAGAAGTTGGTTTAGAAAGACACGTAAGTGTGAGGGAAAAGTTCAATAGATAGGTGTAGAGGGAATATATATAGTATCAGTAGTTTCACTGCCGGCTTCTAGTTAAGGTAGGGTAAGTCAATCTCCCGTTTTTCCCGCCTTTTCTCCCCCTCCCTGAAATTGATAGTTTGTCTGCCGGCTACTAGTTAAGGTAGGGTAAGTCATGCTCCCGTTTTTCCCGCCTTTTCTCCCCCTCCCTGAAATTGATAGTTTGTCTGCCGGCTACTTGTTAAGGTAGGGTCAGTCTAGCTCCCGCTATCCTGTCCCCTCCCTCTTCTCCCCCCCCCCCGAAAGGTGACGTGTGGGGCTCTGGTTAAACAGTAAATCACTAGACTCACAGCTCCCAACTCTACTGTAAGTACATGCCTGCCTTGTATTCTAGTGGATTTATTGGTTGAAAGCTTCACTTTTGACCAATAATAAACTTAGTCCTTTAAGTCTTGCTCTAGGTTGACTGTTGTAATAATCACCACGTCTTTTGAATATTGTACACTACCATGAAGGGTGATTATTTAAGCAGTGGGTAACCTGTCTATCTTTCCAGCTTGGATGCCAGAGAGGGTCACCTGGCAATCAACGAGTAGGACAGGAGAAGGACTAACGTCCAGAGACTTCTCCAGGTTGTATTGAAGTACCTGTGCACCTGTATGAAATTGCAGGACGTAACTCCACAGCATTGCAGCTGTAAAGAACCTGCTTTCCTGTCTTCGGGATAGAATACTCACTGGTATACTGTGAAGAACTAGCCAGTGGATGGTCACCAACACCTGCGACCCCCTCCCCTTATCATCAGCAACGGCTACGGTTTCAACAACAGTGTCACCAACACCAGACACCATTGTAGATATTAGTGTTGAGTTCAAATGTTATCTTATTCATTTCATTTTTCATTTTTCTTTCAAATAGGATATACCTTTCATGTTTTGTTGTTTTATGTTTGATTTAATAAATAGTGTTTATCTTTGTGAATTATTATTTCTTTTTCTATTCATTAATTTTCCTGAGGAGGAGCCAGCCTGAGTAATACTGTCTGAAGTTGTTACAGGGCTGAGTAAGCCTTAACAAGTGGCGACCTTGCCAGGATTAACGCTACTGAATCAAGATTCAACTCCATCTCGAATCTACCATTGGAACTTCAACGCCGCATACCACAGACGGTTACCACCAGCCATGAGTAATCATTCTCTATGGTAGGACTACGGTACAGGTATTTGAAAGATTTGGTGATTGTTATAGTCTCAATTTATTGTAAGTCAAGTCAGGCAGGATATATTTAATTCTGCCACTTTTATATGTAGCTTGAAACACTTTGGAGGATTAGACTCTAGGGACCCGAGATTTTCCAGTGACAACTTGTTTCATTGAGCTCTTCATTATATCAAGGGAACTGTCATAGGACACTCTTGATTTGTTGGTGAGAAGATTGGATGGTCGAGTGACCCCATTCTACTTACTGTTTGCTCAGAGCCGGCATAGAACCCTTCGTTTTCATTAATACATATTGTTTAATTGAAGCAGGGATCGAGCCCTCTGGTTTATTTACAGTTTGAGCGGAGCAGGAATTGAACCCTCCGTTTTCTTTAATACCCGTTTCATTTCCCCTAATGGTTTAAGTTATTCTTGCAAGCATGGATGAATACCAGTTTTGGATAAATGCTGGAAGTAAGTTAGGAATAACAGGGAAAAATTTAGAATCTTTCATTAGTGCTAAGATCCAGGAAAGACTTGAAAGAGAGAGAATTGAGAGAGAAGAAAGACAGTTAGAAAGGGAAAGAGAAGAAGAAAAGAGAGAGAGAATAGAAAGAGAAGAGAATAAGGAGAGAGAGAGAATCGAAAGAGAAGAGAAAAAGGAGAAAGAGAGAATTGAGAGAGAAATCCGAGAAAGACAGAAAGAGAGCGAAAAGATCAAAAAGAGCGTGATAGACTTGATCGTGAAGAAAGAAATAGAGTACGTGAGGAAAAAGTTAAATTAAGGGAACTTGAGGAAAGAGCAAAGGACAGAGAATATGAGTTAAGGGAGAGAGAAAAGGATCGCGAGCTCGAACAAGCTCGCCTTGAATTAGAGAATAAAAAGTTAACTTTCTCACAACAGCAATTAGAGGAAGGAGTAATTGAACATCATGCAGCTAGTGCACATATTCCAACACCTAATTTACCTCCATTCAGAGGAGGAAGACATAACTTCATACATTATCAGGTTTGAAAATACCGCTACCCTCTGTGAATGGCCTGCTGACACCTGGGCTACCAGGTTAGGAATGTTATTTTCTGGTACAGCCTTGAATATCTATGCAACTTTGTCACAGGATATCATATGTAATTATAACCTACTAAAGAAGGCAATCCTTAAAGCATATCAAAAAACCACTAATTCTTACAGGAAAGATTTCAGGTATGCCACCTTACAGCCTGGCCAGAACTTTCAACAGTTACAGGTAACACTCTTTCGTTTGTTCGACTTTTGGATAGAGAGTTCAGGAATTGATCACGGTTATGAATCCCTTCGAGACTTCATGGTTGCTGACCAGTTCCTGACAGCTCTTCCTCACCAGATACGAACATTCATTAGAGAACGTAACCTGATTAAAGCTGAGGAAGTTGCTGAGGCTGCTGACCTGTATGCTGAGGCACACAATTCCTATAAAGACCTAAAGGGATCGAACCCTAAGGGCAAGGGTTCATCAGACCTTAAGAAATCAAAGCCTCTAGTGGAAAGTAAAATGACTTCTTTTATTCCTGTTTGTCATTTGTGTGGTGTTAAGGGACATGAACGTCCAGATTGTCCTTCTAAGAAAGTCGAAAAAGTTGGAAGATGTTTTAAAGACTGCAATGACCAAGCACCCTTCTGTTCAGGAACAGTTAATGGACTTAATGTATCTACCATTTTACGAGACACTGGATGCACATGTATAGTCATTTCTGATAAGCTGTTCCCTAATCTTAAAGAAACTCATTCCTCTGCTATACTTTCAGACTACTTGGGCCGTACAGACACTTTTCCTACCATCCGTTGTTACATTAGGTCTAAATGGTTCACAGGTTGGTCTGAAGCCGTACTAGCTCCCATCACTTCTTGCTCCGTACTAATAGGTAATGTAAAAGGTGCCATTCTTCCTTCTGAGCTTGACCTGTCAGCACCAAAGATGGACATAAGTGTTTCAGATCCTCTTCCTGTACAGTCAGACAAGCCGCTCGAAAGTTCAGATGAGACAATGTCTCGCGAGATTCATGTGGGATTAAAAACCAGTGCTGCTACTCTAGAAAGCAAGGAAGTAGGATCACAAGTTCACTTGTTAGATGAAAGTGAAGATATCACCTCCGATACCATAAATGTCTTGACTAGGGCTCAGACCAAAGCCCAGGCTTCTCCTACTGTCCATCCTTTGATTTTCCCTGACTTTAAGCCTTTAGACATATCGAAGGACTCCTTTGTCAAGTTACAACGTAATTGCCCTTCTCTTCAGAATTGCCATAATGCCGCTAAACAAAATCAAGTTATCCAAAGGAAAAACTTTTCATATAAATTTGAATATATAAAAGGTATCTTGTACAAGTCAGTATTCAAATTAAATTCAGATGAGACAGACTATTCCATCTTAGTTGTTCCAAGTCATTGCAGAGAGATTTTTCTTAAAATGGCTCATGACCTGCCAATGGCCGGACATTTCTCGCATCGTAAAACTTTAAATAAAATTAGGGAAACCTATTTTTGGCCTAAAATGTCCTCAGATGTCACTAACTATTGTAGATCGTGTAAAGTTTGCCAACTGTCATCCTCCCGAGGTACCAGGCGAGTACCTATGGTCAAAATGCCTATCTTTACGGTACCGTTTGAAAGAGTAGCTATTGACATCGTTGGTCCTTTATCTCCACTTTCATCTGGGGGACATAGATATATATTAACATTGGTTGATTATGCTTCGAGTTTCCCTCCCGAGGTACCAGGCGAGTACCTATGGTCAAAATGCCTATCTTTACGGTACCGTTTGAAAGAGTAGCTATTGACATCGTTGGTCCTTTATCTCCACTTTCATCTGGGGGACATAGATATATATTAACATTGGTTGATTATGCTTCGAGTTTCCCTGAAGCCATACCCTTAAAGACCATAACTACTACAGAGGTGGCTGAAGCCCTTTTGTCCATCTTCTCCAGAGTGGGCATCCCTAGAGAAATTTTGTCTGACCGTGGGACACAATTCACATCTGACTTAATGCAACATCTATACCAACTTCTGGGAGTGAAGCCTCTCTTCACCACACCCTATCATCCCAGCTGTAATGGGAGGATTGAGCGCCAGCATTCGATTCTCAAGTCCATTTTAAGGAAACTTTGCTCCCTAAATCCTAAGGAGTGGCATCGTTACCTACCCTGTGCTTTCTTTGCCATGAGGGAAGTTCCCAGTGACTCTTTGGGGTTTTCACCTCTTGAACTTCTCTATGGTAGACAGGCCAGAGGTCCACTGTCCATCCTTCATGACTTATGGACTAATGAGGAGGTAAATGCTGAGGTTCAGTCTTCTTACCAGTTTCTCCTTGACCTTAGATCCAAACTTGAGGAGACCTCTGACATAGTTTCGAAAAACCTAAGCTTGTCAATGGACCAGTACAAAACCTATTTTGACTCCAAAAGTCAGAGGAGAAGTTTTAACGTAGGGGATGAAGTTCTTGTACTTTTGCCTATCAAGTCAAATAAATTATTAGCAGCATGGAAAGGTCCATATAAAGTATTAAAAATTTGTGGGAAAGTTGACTACCTCATAGAAGTCAAGGGGAAACCTAAGCTTTATCATATCAACATCCTTAAGAAATATTACCGAAGAAATTCGGTTAACTGCCTTAACAACTTTGACTTAGTTTTTCCACACGAACTTGATAAGACAACTGAAGAATGTAAAGTGTGCGTAATTGACACCTCTAACTTAGACTATGATGAAGAACTACATGACTTGGTGACTCTTGACCACTCGGATGCAACCAACATTAATATTAATGAATCTTTGGATGACCATAAGAGACATGAACTACTTCAATGTGTGAGTAACTTTTCAGACGTCTTTACTGATATTCCAGGTGTTACCTCCACGGTAGTCCATAAGATTGACTTAGTGACGGACAATCCTATCAAACGGAAATTATACCCAGTTCCAGTTCACCTTAGGGATGCATTTGACCGAGAGGTAGACAAATTATTAAAACTAAAGATCGTTGAACCTTCAGTATCTTCATATTGTTCACCAGTAGTCATGGTTAAGAAGGAGGATAATTCATATAGACTTGCTATTGACTTCAGAGGCCTTAATGCTATAACTCGGTGGGATGCTGAGCCTATGCCCTTAATAGATAGCGATCTACACAAATTTTATGACGCTTCCTTCTTTTCAGAGATTGATATTGCCCAGGCACATCATCAAGTAATGTTAGATCCTTCTTCTAATTAGTACACCGCTTTTCCTACATACCAAGGACTGATGCAGTATAGAACTATGCCCTTCGGTTTGGTAACTGCCTGTGCTACCTACGTGAGACTGATGAGAAAGGTCTTGGGTAATATGCCAAATGTTTCAGTTTATTTTGATAACATTTACGTAATGACATCAACGTGGGGCGAACATATCCAAACATTAACATAAGTTTTGCGTAGGTTACGCTCACATGGCCTCACTGCCAAGCCGAAGAAATGCTTCCTTGGGTATAACAAGATTAGATATCTTGGACTGATACTTTCTAATAACTCTCTGCAGCCTCTCCCCAGTAAGATCAAAGCTTTATTAGAATTTAAATTCCCCAAAACCAAGAAACTCATGCGTAGCTTTCTTGGTTCTGTAAATTTTTATGCATGCTTTATCCCGAATCTTGCTGATCTTACAGGCATCTTATCGGACTTCCTTAAAATGTCTGTGAAGGAACCTCTTGAACTTTCCGACGTAGCTCGGGAAAAGTTTAATGAGATTAAAAGTATCTTTTCGAAAGACCCTATACTTAAGATTCCAGATATTAATAAAACATTTTGTTTGAGAACTGATGCCTCCAGTACTGGCTTAGGTGCAGTGTTACTACAATACCATGATGGTACTCCCTTCCCTATATGCTTCCTAAGCCGGAAACTCCTTCCCGCAGAAACAAGATACTCCACAATAGAAAAGGAATGTTTAGCCCTTGTGTGGGGTATCTCCAAACTTAAATTTTATTTGTTGGGAAAAGAATTCATTTTAGAAACGGACCACAAACCTTTGATATACCTAGAAACTTTTAAGGGAACCAACAGTCGCCTCTTGAGGTGGACATTGGCACTCTAGGCTTTTAAGTTCCATATTGTGTATATCTTTTTTTTTTATATTTTATTTAAAACTTCACGTACAAATATTAATAGGTACATATATAAAATAATGAACAAGGACAACATCAGTAAAACAATATATAAACACAAAACAATCCAGGCAACATCTGACAGTCTACTATATACAAGTTTTTAAAACATATCACAATTTAAGAAGGAATAAAGTTATAATAACAAAGGCCACAAAATGGCTATAAATAAAACTCCTAAAATTACAACCTCAACACAATAATGCACCAAGCTTAATGACAATCACCCATAATACAACTCGCAACAAATACACCAGACCTACAATATGCCTTATTAAGAAACCTGTGCTGCAACACAGGTGACCCATCATCCCTCCCCCCCCCATTCACACACACACATTGAAAACTAACCCCATCACCAACCTGAATAATCATGACATTAATTATCCTCAATTTAGGATTATTATGACACATGTCACTTGAGGAAACATTATTTACAACCATGAATGGTACAGGACTACCAAAATTACAATACCTTAAATAAGAACAATAATAATAGGTAATTACTTCAAAACTGATGCTGGACCACGTTACAAAAAAAGGCAAAAATAACTCAGTGCTTCAAGGAAATAGTGAAAGGAAAAGCCTCTCAAGAAAATTCAAATTCAATTGCAATACCAGTGCAAGTGGAACATAATACGCTACCAAAGAAATATACATGTTATATAATTTATAGGTTATACATTAATACATGTTATATATTTAATCTGCTCCTTACACCTTCCCCATCAAGGGAACTAAGCAAAACTTATCTTGCACAACCTCTCATCTGGTCACACACTAGTACCTCCAATCACACCCAACCACATCACTGCATACCCAAGGAGGTGAGCCCGTTGAAATCCCCTGAACCCCCCCCCCCCCTTTTACCAACCTACTCACCCCGGCAGTTAAAGCCCCTTATAACGCCAATAAATTCCCTATTGTTAGTCCTCTATAACCCTCAGAAAAATACTCTTCCCACCTTTTCCCAAAAATGTCTCTATTGCGACACATAGTTCGATAAAACGTCGCCGCCAAAGTCCTTCTCAGCACATCCCCACCCACCCTCCCCCTCATACCCCATAAAACATATATGTAGTCCACGATGACATATGCTAAACCTCTTACCACACTCTCCTCCACACCACTCATATCAAGACTCAACGCTCGCAATACCGACACACCTTGACCCCCCACCCTCACCACTACCTTATGCATCCATACCCTGATGCACTCCAAACCTTCACAAAAATAGACGACATGATACGCAGTCTCTTCCCCACTGCATCTGCCACACCCCCTACCCTCAATAACCCTCCTATCTCGGAGCATAGCTCCCGTTGGCAAAATCCCATGCAGGAAACGGTACATAACCTCACGCGCCCTAGGTCGTATCCTTAATTTACTAAATCTTCACCATATTACATCCCATGCATACATGGGGTAGATCCCTTCAACCGGCGCCACTACATGTCTCTCTAACAATTTACACAAAGTTCCCACCTTTACTTTTCCTGGTTCCCTGGCTAACATTAAGGCACGTAACACTGTTTCACATTCCTTCATTTCCGCCCCTCCATACCATTTCCTCAGGTGAGCATGTACTTTAAATAGCTGACCCTCCCTCCATCCACCTGCACTCATCACTTCCCTCTTAATAAACACACATTTCACGCGCTTTCTCAAGTCCAACAAACCCAACCCTCCCCTACATATCGGCAATGTCACTACCTCCCTTCGCAACCAGTTGCACCCTGAACCCCACAAAAATTTGAACACCATTCCTTTGCAGATGACACCCGAATCTGCATGACAGTGTCTTCCATTGCAGACACTGCAAGGCTCCAGGCGGACATCAACCAAATCTTTCAGTGGGCTGCAGAAAACAATATGAAGTTCAACGATGAGAAATTTCAATTACTCAGATATGGTAAACATGAGGAAACTAAATCTTCATCAGAGTACAAAACAAATTCTGGTCACAAAATAGAGCGAAACACCAACGTCAAAGACCTGGGAGTGATTATGTCGGAGGATCTCACCTTCAAGGACCATAACATTGTATCAATCGCATCTGCTAGAAAAATGACAGGATGGATAATGAGAACCTTCAAAACTAGGGAGGCCAAGCCCATGATGACACTCTTCAGGTCACTTGTTCTATCTAGGCTGGAATATTGCTGCACTCTAACAGCACCTTTCAAGGCAGGTGAAATTGCCGACCTAGAAAATGTACAGAGAACTTTCACGGCGCGCATAACGGAGATAAAACACCTCAATTACTGAGAGCGCTTGAGGTTTCTAAACCTGTATTCCCTGGAACGCAGGAGGGAGAGATACATGATTATATACACCTGGAAAATCCTAGAGGGACTAGTACCGAACTTGCACACGAAAATCACTCGCTACGAAAGCAAAAGACTTGGCAGACGATGCACCATCCCCCCAATGAAAAGCAGGGGTGTCACTAGCACGTTAAGAGACCATACAATAAGTGTCAGGGGCCCGAGACTGTTCAACTGCCTCCCAGCACACATAAGGGGGATTACCAACAGACCCCTGGCAGTCTTCAAGCTGGCACTGGACAAGCACCTAAAGTCAGTTCCTGATCAGCCGGGCTGTGGCTCGTACGTTGGTTTGCGTGCAGCCAGCAGCAACAGCCTGGTTGATCAGGCGCTGATCCACCAGGAGGCCTGGTCACAGACCGGGCCGCGGGGGCGTTGACCCCCGAAACTCTCTCCAGGTAAACTCCAGGTAAACTCCATTCTAAGAATACTCGTGATCGCCGTTCCTGTTAACGGCATCACAGCCGAAACAAACCAGACTTTACTATATAGTAATACATTGATGACAATTGCACGTTGCCTAAGGGTTAAATGGTGAGGTCGCAGCATTCCCAACCGTCGCTGCACCTGTTCCACCATCCTATTCGAATTGCTAACCCTTGCGGCACTCAGGTCAGCCTCATACATGACACCGCAGATTTTCAGACTCCCGGTCCTCCGCTGCACAACATCACATCCCCAATCTAATCTCTCTGTCCACTCTCCCAGCCCCATGATCATTGACTTTTCCAGATTTACCTTCATCCCAGTAGCTCTCCCAAAAGTGTGTACAACTTCCCCCAAAAGTCCTAACCATGTCTCCTCACTTGCCAAAATAGTGGTATCATCAACATAGCCCACCAAACCAGGCCACGGCTTCAGCTCACCATCCCTCCCCCCCGTCCTTAGACGATCCTCCACCATCCTATAAAAGGGATCCTGAACACATGCAAACAATATTTGTGATAAAGGACATCCCTGCCGAAGACCCCGCTCCATGTTGACTCCCGCCCCCCACACACCCATTGATTTGCACCCTTACCTTCGCGTTTGAGTACAACGTATCCACCCACCCCACTATTTCTTCGCCAAACCCCTGTCGTAGGAGAATATCCCTCAAAGCCTTTCTTTCCACCCTATCATAAGCCCCTTGCCAATCCAACGCCACCAACGCCCCTCTTCCCCTTTCCATGTCCTCCAGGAACCCCTTGATAATCCCGTGGCCCACGCTCATTGACCTACCAGGTAAACCAAACTGAGACTCAAACACGACCCTCCCCACAACACATTTAAGCCGATTCCCAAGAATTTTCGCAAATAATTTATAATCAGTACAAAGCAACGAAATGGCTCGGTAATCCCGAAGGGTACTCTGCTGTTTACCCTTTGGGACCAACACCACCACCGCCGTTGCCTGAGATTCTCCCATCTTACCTCCGTCTTTCATGGCATTCATTAACCTTACTAGGAAACCCCTAAGCAGACCCCAGTGCTGTACATAAAATTCGCTTGGTAAACCATCGATCCCGGGTGCCTTACCCTTCCTCATGTCCATAAGGGCTCTCCATATTTCCCCCTCCTCACTGACCCCACCCAGTGCCTCCCGATCACTCCTCCCCAGTTTTCACGGCACATACTCACATACCTTCCCAAGAACCTCACCATCCACCCCACTACTTTTCCCGTATTCCTCAAACCATCTATCTGCATATGCACTCATCCCCTTGGTGTCCCTTAATACCTGACCCTCTCTAAAAGCCCCCACAGAAGATATGACTTGCAAACCCGGTATTGTAGTCGTTCGCTGTCGTACCTTCTGTCCTCGCAGCACACAAGCTGATGGCTTGTCGCCCCAGAGTACTTCGTCCAACCCCGCCTGTACCCGTACAGCTGCAAAACGTTCTTCTTGCAAATCCCGTATTCTGTCCTTCAACATGTGTATATCCTCCACAGGGTACACCCCGGCCACCGCCCCCCCCCTCGTAACAATTCCGTAATCTAGATTCTAAGTAATTTGACAAACCATACCGCAATTGATTAATGCGTTTGCCCTCCCTCACATAAAATTGACGTATTCGTAACTTAGCCACACTATCCCACCATCCTACCACATCTTCCTCAGTCCTTCTGTCGGCACAGAGCTGTTCCCAAAATATTGCAAACGCTTCCACTCCCTCCCTATCCCCCAAAACCATCGTGTTCAGTTTCCAATAACTTCCCTGCCTACGAGCCAAAGCATCCCATCCCACCTCCACTAATACCGCCCTATGATCGGAAGACACCATCTCAATAGTTTTAAAAGACTCTACCAAAACCCTCTGAGATAAATATAACCTGTCCAAACGAGCCGCATATCCCCTTCTTATAAACGTATGTTCCACCTCCCACAGACCTCCCCCGAAAGCATCACGTACTGAAGATCTCTAAGCAGGCCCCCCAAGACTGAGGAAAAATATCCCGCTCCTCTGGGTTCCACGTCTGTCCTCTTAATTACACAATTCCAATCCACCCCCACAATCGCCACAGACGGTAACGTGCGTAGGTAATACACGAGCTCCTCCCGCACAAAATCCATCTTCACTTTCACGTCACTTTCTGCTGGGGCATACACACACACAAACGCCACTCTCTCTCCCATCCACCATCCTTCCACACGTAATACTCTCCTCTTCCCCCCCCTCTTTCCTATGCAATACAAACGGGCTCGCCTCCCTGATCAACACACCCACTCCTCCTTTTAAACGCTCAGACGGCAACACATAAGCCTGATACCCAGGCACCACTAATTCACGACCAAGCTTAAAATTGTGCTCCTGCACAAAAGCTACGTCAACCTTGTACCTATTCAAAAACATCCTGAAGCACTCCTGTTTAACACCATCACACAGACCATTAATATTTATTGTTACACACCTGAGGCCAGTTTAAGGTTTCCTTCCCCGCCTCATGTCAAGATTCTTCCCTTTCAGACCGTTCCCCTGGACTGTGCCTTTGCCACAGACTCCCCCCTCCTTCCCAACCATCCCCCCCCCTTCTGTTGTGGCCCTCTCGCAGAGTCACTCTGGGTACCATAACCCCATGTCTTTCTCCCCGGCCTTTGCGCCGGCGTCAGAACATCGTCCGAATCTGACGCTGCTGCCCTTTTCCTTGTAGCTCCCTCAGTTTCCATATCCGAGTCCTGGGAGCCAGCACAATGGACTTCCACCTCTACCACCCTTAATCCGCCTCCATGCCCTTCCATGGCACTCGCACTGTCCACCACAGGTGCCACCTGATCCTCCCCTTTCCCACACACACCTTCTGCCCTGATCCCAGGGTCTTGTTCGCTGTAACTCTCCACCTCCGTAGACTGTAACATAGCCTGTATCACCGTCTCCAACTCCTCCTCAATAGCCGTCACTGCTGCGCCCTCCTGTAGCTCCTCACTTGACAACTGTACTGTTGATGGGCCAGGTGATTCATGGATCACCACTGGCTAACACCCAGCATTCTCAAATCCATAAATACAAAACACCAATATGAAAAACAGTACAGAATGGGTCACATAACCAGAGACCAAACAAAACGTTACTCGTCAATCCTAACCAGCCTGATAAGAAGGGCAAAAAAATTGTATTATGAGAACAGATTATCCAACTTACGAGGTGATATAAAAAAGACCTGGAAAACCCTATCAGAAATTCTGGGAACAAAAAAGATATCACGAAATAGCGAAATAAAATTAGCAAAATCAGATGAACCCCAACTCCCACCAACAGAAACAGCAAACAGACTCAATGATTTCTTCTCCACTATAGGACAAAACCTTGCCAATAAAATCCCAAGCTCAGATACCCCACCAAATGACTACCTCACTGGCAACTACCCGAACACACTGTTCCTAGCTCCGACTAACCCATACGAAGTCTCCCTTATTATCAACGCACAAAAAAACAAGGCAGGAGATTTAAATACCTTACCACCCTTTATATACAAAAAAGTGTCACAAGTGCTATCACCAATCATTGCAACACTCTTTAACAAATCCAATGAATCCTCCACCTTCCCTACAGTACTCAAAATAGCAAGCGTCACCCCGATCCACAAAGGAGGAGACCAAACAGAGTTGAATAACTATAGGCCAATATCCAACTTACACCCTCTCTCAAAAATCTTCGAAAAATTAATTTATAAACGAATCTACTCCTACCTTATCACCCAAAACATACTCAACCCCTGCCAATTTGGATTCAGGCCTAATAAAAATACTAATGATGCTATTATACACATGCTAGAACATATATACACTGCAATAGAGAAAAAAGAAGTCCCACTGGGGATCTTCATTGACTTACGTAAAGCTTTTGATACAGTTGACCATGACTTGCTCCACGTAAAATTGTCACACTATGGTATAAGAGGGCACTCCCTCAACTACCTCAAGTCATACCTCAGCAACAGAAGCCAATATGTGTACGCAAATGGGGCAAACTCTTCTGCGCAACCAATTACAGTTGGTGTCCCACAGGGAAGTGTCCTTGGCCCTCTTCTCTTTCTCCTATACATAAATGACCTTCCAAATGCTTCGCAATTACTCAAACCCACACTATTTGCAGATGACACTACATACGTCTTCTCTCACCCGAGCCCAGTCACGCTAGCCAATACTGTAAATACCGAATTACAGAAAATATCTACCTGGATGAGGACTAACAAACTTACACTAAACATTGACAAAACCTACTTCATTCAGTTTGGTAACAGAGCTACAGATGTCCCTCTTAACATAATGATAAACAGATCACCTATCACAAAACTAACAGAGGGAAAATTCTTAGGAATCCACCTTGATAATAGACTCAAATTTCATACACATATACAACAAATTTCTAAGAAAATTTCCAAGACTGTAGGCATACTATCGAAGATACGGTACTATGTTCCACAGTCAGCCCTCCTGGCCCTATATCACTCTCTTATTTACCCCTATCTCACCTATGGAATTTGTGCATGGGGCTCAACAACAATTAACCATCTCAGACCACTAATTACCCAACAAAAGGCTGCAGTTAGAATGATAACAAATTCTCACTACAGGCAGCACACTCCACCAATATTCAATACACTAAACCTACTCACCATACAAAACATCCATACTTATTACTGCACCTATTACATACATAGAAAACTTAACGCTGATATTAACCCTCCCCTCAAACATCTCCTTGCCAACCTCAACAGAACACATGACCATAACACAAGGCTCAGATCACTCTTTGATGTTCCTCGTGTCCATCTCACACTATGCAAAAACTCAATGCACATAAAAGGCCCTAAAATCTGGAATTCATTACCTGTAAATATAAAAGAAACACTACCTGTTTATAAATTCAAGTCTCTTCTCAAAGATCACTTACTCGCCCAAAACCAAATAAATACTGAATAACTGAACCTTATAAATTGTATATCTTAAATGTTTCTCACAATTATATCACATAAATGTTAAACCTAAAACCGAATCTAACTTTATTATTTTTTAAATACACTACCTAACAGAATCCTTCACATGACTGAATGCAACCATATGACCTGTCTTTGTAATACTCACTTGTGCTTTATAGTAATCTGTTTACATTAATGTTTTATCACTGATTTCATCATTGCTTAGTTAATCTTAAGTTAATTTTAAGCCAGCCCGTAATGCTATGCATAGTATAAGTGGCTTTGGCATGCTGCTCTTATCTGTATTTTTTTGTACCTCTGTATGTGTGCTCAAATTGGAAATAAATAAATAAATAAATAAATAAATTCCACAGGAGGGGCCACCACCTCTTCACTCCACATGCGACCACGCCCTCCTCCTTGCACCCGTTCTTCTTTAGGCATCGGGTGCTCATGCGCAGGTGCTCCGCCCCTTGCCGGCCCAGGAGCCACTGTTGATGGGCCAGGTGATTCATGGATCACCCCTTCCGATTCCACAGGAGGAGCCACTACCTCTTCACTCCACATGCGACCACGCCCTCCTCCTTGCCCCCGTTCTTCCTTAGGCATCGGGTGCTCATGCGCAGGTGCTCCGCCCCTTGCCGGCCCAGGAGCCATACTCTGCTTGCCACAGTCTGCCGCCATATGGTCATATTCGCCACACAGTCGGCACGTACGTCTCTGCCCCGCATACGCTACCATTACCTGGGTTCTAAACTCTTTGAGATATACATACGAGGGTATAGGATGCCTTAGCGTCATCTTGAGATTAAAAGAACCCTCAGGAAATCCTGTGTAAGCACCTTTTACCCATTTGCCAGGTTGGGCCAGATGTACAGTTCCATAACGTTCGAATACATTTCGAATATCTACCTCATCAGCCTCAAAAGGCACGTTGCGGAGCTTAACCCACGAATAATGTCATGATACATCAGTCAACTTGACCCTCACTGCCGGTGTTACGTTAATGCTGACATCTTGGTAACGATCAACCAAAGACTCGTATACTTGAGCAGTTAGCACTTTCACGAAAATTCTATATACACCGTTCAGTGCCACTCCATATAAATCCTCGTCTCTGATGCCATATGTCTCTCGTATAATTTTGGGCAATAACACATCGACTGACGTAGGCGTTAAAGCCCCACTAATAAGTTCAATGCCCACAGTATTCACTCTCCTGCGCACACCTGGCGCCATGTCGTTGACTGAGTAGCTCGTCTGGGAAACAGTAGAGGGGTGCAAAGCACGACCGCACTCTACCTCATCCAGGCAGCGAATGGTATTGTGTATATCAATGGTTCATCCAATTATTTCTCTGACTGGTTAAGTCGTGACAGTCAGTAGAAGATTTGTTGCCTTACACGACTTCCACATGTTAGAACTTTTTCCTCGCCTATTCTTCTTATACTCCTTGACTATAAGTCTTGGCATGGGGGAGTGTGAGGGAAAAGTTCAATAGATAGGTGTAGAGGGAATATATATAGTATCAGTAGTTTCACCGTAATTCACACAACCACTTGATAAACTACAGAAACTCAAGACTTATCGCCACAGAAGACAACACTCAATACCGAAGAATCCTGGAATCATCACTTATTTCTATATCCGACAACTTCAACCAGAATAGTGGCTTCTATAACATAGCTGAACCACTTGCAAAGAAACTTCTTCGTCGCTATCCCACATAAGAACACTGTAGAAGGTCTGCTCACAAACTTGTCCAATCTCCTTTCCAAGCTACCCAAGTTTTTAGACTCTATAACCCCACTCGGTACATCATCAGATGCAACATTCTTCACCTGACCTCAGCATTCTGAACCGGACTATAAATACTCGCGTTCCTTCCATCCCAGGTAGTTCTGTTTGTGACTTGAAAAAGCCCACTGTGTGGGCGAAACGTAGTCAATAAAGGATCACATTATACTGCATTTGTGTTTATATTTCCACAGGCGTACCTTACATCGTCTCTGTTAGAGGCATTTCGATACTCATTCAGGCGGACTGCAAGATCTCTGCCTGTCTCGCCTACATATTTCCTGGGACAGAACCCACAAGGGATAGTGTAGACGCCTGCTGTAGAAGTTAGAGGTGTGGGGCTGCCCCACTAATAAGTTCAATGCCCACAGTATTCACTCTCCTGCGCACACCTGGCGCCATGTCGTTGACTGAGTAGCTCGTCTGGGAAACAGTAGAGGGGTGCAAAGCACGACCGCACTCTACCTCATCCAGGCAGCGAATGGTATTGTGTATATCAATGGGTTGGGGGTTAAAGCCCCACTAATAAGTTCAATGCCCACAGTATTCACTCTCCTGCGCACACCTGGCGCCATGTCGTTGACTGAGTAGCTCGTCTGGGAAACAGTAGAGGGGTGCAAAGCACGACCGCACTCTACCTCATCCAGGCAGCGAATGGTATTGTGTATATCAATGGTTCATCCAATTATTTCTCTGACTGGTTAAGTCGTGACAGTCAGTAGAAGATTTGTTGCCTTACACGACTTCCACATGTTAGAACTTTTTCCTCGCCTATTCTTCTTATACTCCTTGACTATAAGTCTTGGCATGGGGGAGTGTGAGGGAAAAGTTCAATAGATAGGTGTAGAGGGAATATATATAGTATCAGTAGTTTCACCGTAATTCACACAACCACTTGATAAACTACAGAAACTCAAGACTTATCGCCACAGAAGACAACACTCAATACCGAAGAATCCTGGAATCATCACTTATTTCTATATCCGACAACTTCAACCAGAATAGTGGCTTCTATAACATAGCTGAACCACTTGCAAAGAAACTTCTTCGTCGCTATCCCACATAAGAACACTGTAGAAGGTCTGCTCACAAACTTGTCCAATCTCCTTTCCAAGCTACCCAAGTTTTTAGACTCTATAACCCCACTCGGTACATCATCAGATGCAACATTCTTCACCTGACCTCAGCATTCTGAACCGGACTATAAATACTCGCGTTCCTTCCATCCCAGGTAGTTCTGTTTGTGACTTGAAAAAGCCCACTGTGTGGGCGAAACGTAGTCAATAAAGGATCACATTATACTGCATTTGTGTTTATATTTCCACAGGCGTACCTTACATCGTCTCTGTTAGAGGCATTTCGATACTCATTCAGGCGGACTGCAAGATCTCTGCCTGTCTCGCCTACATATTTCCTGGGACAGAACCCACAAGGGATAGTGTAGACGCCTGCTGTAGAAGTTAGAGGTGTGGGGCTGCGTTTCGTAGTGAGGTCTTTGATAGATGATAGAAGACCTCACTACGAAACGCAGCCCCACACCTATGTAGGCGAGACAGGCAGAGATCTTGCAGTCCGCCTGAATGAGCATCGAAATGCCTCTAACAGAGACGATGTAAGGTACGCCTGTGTCCTCCAGAGACTCCACGGGGCATTTCATGAACTGGAACGAGGCACAACTCGTTCTCGCCGAACCAGACCTCAGACGCCGACGGTGCCTAGAAGCCTCACTAATCGCCGTCACCGACACTATAGAACGCAACACTGGAAACTACAAAATTTCAAAAACATTGGCATACATGATACTTAAGCAGCACCAACCCAACAACACAGGAGTTAGGTAAGACACATATGCAACAGTTAGGTATCTTTATTTCGAAACGTTTCGCCTACACAGTAGGCTTCTTCAGTCGAGTACAGAAAAGTTGATAGAAGCAGAAAATACTTGAAGACGATGTAATCAGTCCATCACCCTTAAAGTTTTGAGGTGGTCAGTCCCTCAGTCTGGAGAAGAGCATTGTTCCATAGTATGAAACAACATGAAGATGAAGTACGAACGAACGAAAGTTCAGGTAAGATCCCAAATGGGATGAGCGGGGAAGACGGGACAGACGAAGAATAGTGCTGGAGAGGAGTGTTCTTAGTCGTAGAAATAGAGCCAGGGCTTAACTCAGCAGCAAAGGCGATCGTGGGACAGATATTGAAAAGAGAAATTCAGGTTCTTCTGTTGGGACTCCGGTGGGGTGAGCTGGGAGTAAGGGACATGCGACGTTTAGAGCTAGAGAGGAGTGCAGAACTGAGTCATGTCTTAACCCAAAAATGCTAAGGCGAACGTGGGTCAGAGAATGGTACCTGTCTTAGAAGGTTCCTGTCAGCGGATCCAAGGTTATTTGTAAGTAGGGTTAGGAGCAGGATCATGCAAGGAGTAGAAAAGGTTGTGTTGGTTTGTGGGTCTGCGAATGTCTTCGTCAAGGAGAGAGGTCCGGTCCAGTAGTCATGTCGTGTCTCAAGTTTGTCTATCTGTCTGTCACTGAGCCTCTTCCAGTACATATTCAGCGCAGGGACGTCTAACTGGGCATGGAGAGACTCGCTTGTGGCGAAGTCCTCCCATCTGACATCAAGCACCCAGCGCAGCGCCTTCTTCTGGACACGCTGCAGTTTAAGTAAGTTTGTTTTTGCTGCAAGAGAGAGGGCTAGAGGAGAGTAAGTTATCAGAGGACGTATTAGGGATTTGTAGAGGTGTAGTTTGGTGCGTTGAGAGGCATGTTTCAGCTTGTAGAGGCCCGCAAGGGCCTTACTAGCTATTGCATGCCTTGAGTGAATGTGTCCATGTAAACGAAGAAGGTAGTCAAGATTAACGCTAAGGACAGTGACAGATTGTGTGATACTGAAGTAAGTGCGGGTGTCAGCTGTTCTGAGTTCGACAGGTAATGGAGGATCACGTTTCCTGTAGTTAAAATACGTAATGCTGGATTTTGCTGCATTGGTTTTGATCCTCCATTTTTGTTCCCAGATGGCTATCCTGTCAACCTCATTTTGTGTTTTGTGTGTGAGTGTATCTATATTGGCATGAGTGATAAGTTGTGTAATGTCGTCTGCATAGGCTAGTGTGATGGAGTTGTGGTATACAGGTGTTGGAATGTCGTTAGTGTATAAAATGTAGAGGGTAGGGGAAAGCACAGATCCCTGGGGTACTCCAGCATTTAGTGTGAAGTAGTCAGAGTAACAGCCTTGGAATTTGATTCTCATGGTACGGCCGTCTAGGAAGTTGCAGAGGAGTTTACGAGTATTGAGAGGCAGGTTGAAGTTAGTGCAGAATTTGTACTTGAGCCCCTCGTACCACACAGTGTCAAAAGCTTTTTCAACGTCTTTTGCAACCAGGGCTGTCCTGTTTCTTTGTTTTGTGTTTATGTGGATGTAGTTGAGAATGATGTTAATGGCATCCTGTGTGGATCTGTGTGTTCTGAAGCCAAATTGGCCATCTGAAAGTAGAGAATTATGTTCCAGGTATCTGCGAAGGCGATGATTAATGAGTTTTTCAAAGAGTTTTCCTAAAGTTTCGAGGAGGCTGATAGGGCGATAGTTTCTAGGGTCAGAGTGGTCTTCATTGGGTTTAGGAAGGAGGATAGCAGTAGCAGCTTTGAAGAGGGAAGGGAAGTATCCAGAGGCAAGGGAGGCATTGAGGAGGTTTGTGTAGGCAGTAATGATAGAGTCAGGAAGGTGTTTCAGGATAATATGGTTTAGGCCAGAGGCACCAGGAGCCTTTGGAGGAAGGTGTCTGATGAGAGTTTTAATGTCTGTGTTGGTGAAAGGAGTGTCGAGTTCTTGGGAGGAGGTAAGAGTGTCTAGATGTATGTGGCTGTCTGGTGTTGTTTCTTGTGTGTGTGCAGTGTTCCAGTGTTCTATGTTCTGAATGTGTTGAATAACGTTAGGGCGAGGTGGGTGAGGGTGGAAGATGTTCTCCCAGATGTGTTTGAAGATGTTGGTAGCAGCCTGTGGGTCTGAGATGTGTGTGTTGTTGTGGGTGATGTGTTTGAATTTGTTGGTGGGAGTAGTGCTTCTGATTTTTTTGATAAAGTTCCAGAAGGCTTTAGTGTTTTTAACACGCTGCCTGTCCGCTTGTTGTATTAGTCGTGACCAGTGATTGTTGTGGTCTTGGTCTAGGCTGTGTAAAATGTTGTTTCTAAGGTAAGTGAGATCTAATCGGACTTGATTAAATCTATGTGTGTTGTAGAGGAAGCGGTTGTGGTAGCAGATAATTAGTCTTCTTGTTCTGAGTGACGGTTTGAAGGAATAACGAGTGGTGTGAGTTTTCTTTGGTATTGCGATGTTGGCTGCTTGTGTAATGGTGTCCTGGATGAGATCAAGTTGAGTATCGATGTCAGAGATAGGTTTGTTGTTGTAGTCATAGGTGAGGTTAATATTGTCTATGTGTTGTTTGAAAGCATCCCAGTCAGCGTTCTTGTAGGAGAATGAAGGTGTGGTTGGAATGAGGATAGGGTTGGAGGAGATGTGTAAGATGGCTGGGATGTGATCAGAGCCTGTAATAGGGCCAGGTGAGATGTAATGTTGAAATAGAGAGCTGGCTCGGTTTGCCAGAATGATGTCTGGTTTGCCTTGGCCCATGTGGTTGAAGAAGGTATTGAAGTCTGGGCCAAGATGAATTAGGTGTTTATGGTTTGTGAAGTTGAGTAATTGGTGACCAAGTTGGTTGTTACTGGTGTGATGAAAGGCGGTGTGTTTGGCATTCATGTCAGCTAGTAGGTAAGTTGGTGTGTTGGTGTAGTTGAAGACTAAGGAGAGGTCGTGTATGTTGAGAGTAGTGTTTGGGCGAGCATAGGTGGTGAAAAAGATAAAGGGGCCAAGGTGGGTGTGTATTCTGACCGCAAGACAGTGTTGGTGAATAAAAGGGATTGGGAGAAATTCATGTTTTATGTTGGAATTGACAAGGATGGCAACCCCATCGTGGGGATCATAGGGGGACTGTAGTGCAGTATAACCATAATGGCGGATACATTGAGGGGCTTTGAGGCAGGTACTGTTTAGCAAAACAATATCTGGCCTCTCTGCTTCAAGGAGCTCGGCCAGTAGGTGTCTAATTGTAAAGTAAGAACGTACGTTGAACTGAATCACCTTAAACGTGATTTAATGGTTTCGTCTTAGCAAAGTTAATGTCGGGGGAGGAGTTTGGATTAAATCCCGTGATAGTGGTACCATCAGTGGATGTGTGTTTGTAGGTGCTACGGACCTGTTTCCTGGAGGGGGAGGAAGAGATGGATCTGTTTTTATGTTCTTTGGTCTGTCCGTCAGAAGTTGGGGCAGGTTTAGGTTTGAGTGGATTTTGTCTGGAGGAGGTGGAGTTGGACCTGGATGAGGTTTTGGTTGTGGTGGAGTGGGCGAAGGTGGATGCAGAGGAAGTGGAAGTTTTGGTAAGGCATGAGGAAGTGGAAGATTTGGAAGGGGATGAAGTGGGTAAGGGCTGGAGATGCGAAGAGCTCTCCAGCCCTTGTTTTCTAGAAGAAGAATGCACTTACATAACACAAGGCTTTACACGTCTTCAGTTCCCATCTTTCTTCACCCGAGATTGCAGACTCAAGGCACAAGCTATCCTCAACAAACCGCCCATGGAACAGCCCCCTAAACAGTTCTTAGTACTCCCATGTGGCGATGTTGCCACGAATACTCGCCGAGCACTTGCTATGAGTAACATCAACGTTTCCACCATAAACACATCATCTATCACAGACCTCACTACGAAACGCAGCCCCACACCTCTAACTTCTACAGCAGGCGTCTACACTATCCCCTGTGGGTTCTGTCCCAAGAAATATGTAGGCGAGACAGGCAGAGATCTTGCGGTCCGCCTGAATGAACATCGAAATGCCTCTAACAGAGACGATGTAAGGTACGCCTGTGTCCTCCACAGAGACTCCACGGGGCATTTGATGAACTGGAACGAGGCACAACTCGTTCTCACTGAACCAGACTTCAGACGCCGACGGTGCCTAGAAACCTCACTAATCGCCGTCACCGACACTATAGAACGCAACACTGGAAACTACAAAATTTCAAAAACATTGGCATACATGATATTTAAGCAGCACCAACCCAACAACACAGGAGTCACATGATTTCATCGTCTACCCGTCTTCATCATAGGTAGAGGTTGTTTTGATAAGGACCTGCCTCGCATGGGCCAGTAGGCCTTCTACACTGTTCCTCCATTCTTATGTTCTTATGACATTCCTCAGGTCATGTGCGTCACATCTCACTCTCCGCCTATATATATAATGTCTTTCTACCTCTGTATGTTAGAAGTGATCAAGGTCCCAGGACCGATACGTTTTCTAATAAATATGTTATAGTGTTTGCTTACGTGTCTTTCTAAACCAAGCAGGTTATTACCCCTTGTAGGTTCAGTCACAAACTGCTTCAAAAAACAATCCTGAACTACTTCTAAGAAGTCATGTGATTCTAAATTCCAATCAATATGACTAAAGTTAGTCTCCTAGAATTACTACATTATCGTGCCTTGTAGCCCTAACAATTTCCTCCCACAGTAGTCTCCCCTGGTCCCTATTTAAATTTGGGGGACGGTATATCACACATAAAATTAATTTTTCATGCCCCTCTGAAAATTCTATCCAAACAGACTCTGTATGTGTTACTTCAGACTTAATACCCGTTTTTATGCAACAGTTCAAGCGATCTCGGACATACAATGCCACCCCACCCCCCTTCACGACACTTCTATCTACTTGGAACAATTTAAAACCCTGAATGTGACATTCTGCAGGCATGTCCCGACTTTTTGAATTAAACCACGTCTCAGTAATGGCAAATACATCAATGTTTCCTGCACTAGCAACTAGTCTCAACTCGTCCATCTTATTCTTAGCACTGCGACTATTTGTGTAATAAATATTTAAAGACCCTCCTCTCTCTTTACCCTTCCTGCTCCTTTCTGTTATTCCACTAAACCTATTACTGTCCTTGTCAATCAGTGCCACTGGCTTTCCAATATCCACCTCATTTTGCCTATTACTAGTTCTCCTAGTACTCATATTACATCCCTGCGACTTCACAGTTTTCCCGCCAAAACCCATACCACTAACTATTCCTAGTTTAAAGACCTAACAGCTCCCTCCACTGCGTTGGCCAGTGCTCCCACCCCACACCTAGATAAGTGAACCCCATCCCTGGCATACATGTCATTACTGCCATAGAAGAGGTCCCAGTTGTCAATGAATGTTACCGCATTTTCCTTACAGTATTTGTCCAGCCAGCAATTGACACCAATTGCTCTGGAAAACCATTCATTTCCAACTCCTCTCCTTGGCAAAATGCCACATATGACAGGTTTCCCACCCTTCCTCCTAATTATCTCTATTGCTGACCTATATCTGCTAATCAGGTCCTCACTCCTACGTCTGCCAACATCGTTGCCTCCAGCATTGAGACAGATAATAGGATTCACCCATTACCTCTCATGATGTCATCCAGACGGCTAACAATATCCTTCATCCCAGCCCCAGGAAAATACACTCTCTGCCTCCTACTCCTATCCTTCAAGCAGAATGCCCTATCCATGTACCTAACTTGGCTATCCCCAACAACAACAATGTTTTTACCTTCCTTGGCGTCGTCCTTCGTGATGCTCCCAGTAGTCGACTCACATTCGTCAGGTAGCATTACACCACTTGTGGAATTCGTCAAGACGTTCTCGATGGTCTTCGTTGGGGTTTCTAGGGATGTCTCACTTACGTCTGCCAATGCTTCCTTGGTGCTCATTGTGGCAATCCCAGTAGAACACTCACATTCGTCAGGTAGCACGGAGAATGGGTTGGAAGTTTCCACGGTAGTCTTCTGGTATCTCGTTGTTTCTGCCTCTCCAACCGTTTTCTTGATCCTCAGCTTGGTTCCATGTTGCCCGGCCACTGACCAAGCTCCCGTCTTAACCTGGGGACTCACAACAGGAGGATTACTACGAATCCTTTTGTTCTCCTCCGTTAATCGCCATATCTCCAGCTTAGCAACTCTGAGCTCCTCTCTCAGCTGCCGCTAAAGTTGTTCAAGAGAGGGCATCCTGGTTCAGATTCACAGAGAGCACACAGTAGGCCTTCTACAGGAACACTGCAGAAGGTCTACTGGCCCATGTGAGGCAGGTCCTTATCAAAACGACTACTACCTGAGTGAACAATAAAATGGTATAAAATACCGACAGGTTGTTTAGGTAAGACACATATGCAACAGTTAGGTATCTTTATTTCGAAACGTTTCGCCTACACAGTAGGCTTCTTCAGTCGAGTACAGCAAAGTTGATAGAAGCTGAAGAGACTTGAAGATGATGTAATCAGTCCATCACCCTTAAAGTTTTGAGGTGGTCAGTCCCTCAGTCTGGAGAAGAGTATTGTTCCATTGTCTGGAATAATATGGAGTTGAAGTGATAGGATGGAGCCTTATATAGCGCCAGGTGAGACTTAGGTCTCTAGCAGAGTAAAAATGTAGACATTGAGAGGTCAGGTCCCTCTCAAATCCAGCCTTTCTCACTAGTAGAGGTTGTTGAAGTGGTTCCAAGTCTGTACCAAGAAACCCTTGTGTTGCAGTGTCGGACAGATTGAACATTAAAATGGTATGAAATACCGACAGGTTGTTAGGTAAGACACATATGCAACAGTTAGGTATCTTTATTTCGAAACGTTTCGCCTACACAGTAGGCTTCTTCAGTCGAGTACACTTCATCTCCATATTGTTTCATACTATGGAACAATGCTCTTCTCCAGACTGAGGGACTGACCACCTCAAAACTTTAAGGGTGATGGACTGATTACATCGTCTTCAAGTATCTTCTGCTTCTATCAACTTTTCTGTACTCGACTAAAGAAGCCTACTGTGTAGGCGAAACGTTTCGAAATAAAGATACCTAACTGTTGCATATGTGTCTTACCTAACAACCTGTCGGTATTTTATACCATTTTAATGTTCAATCTGTCAGACACTGCAACACAAGGGTATCTTGGTACAGACCTACAATCAACTTCGACAACCTCTACTAGTGAGAACGGCTGGATTTGAGAGGGACCTGACCTCCCAACATCTGAGTTCTTACCTCTTCTAGTGACCTACGTCTCACCTCTTGGCGCTATATAAGGCTCCATCCTGTCACTTCATCTCCATATTGTTTCATACTATGGAACAATGCTCTTCTCCAGACTGAGGGACTGACCACCTCAAAACTTTAAGGGCGATGGACTGATTACATCGTCTTCAAGTATCTTCTGCTTCTATCAACTTTTCTGTACTCGACTGAAGAAGCCTACTGTGTAGGCGAAACGTTTCGAAATAAAGATACCTAACTGTTGCATATGTGTCTTACCTAACAACAGTTAGGTATCTTTATTTCGAAACGTTTCGCCTACACAGTACGCTTCTTCAGTCGAGTACAGCAAAGTTGATGAGAGTAAGACACATGTGCAACATCTGGGTATCTTTATTGTAGACGTTTCGCCATCCAGTGGCTTTATCAATACAAATTCCAGGACATAACTTGAAGACAGTAGAACTTATGTACAGAAGATGAGGTAATCAGTCCCTCAACCTAGGAGTAGGTGCGAACAGCACTATAGTCGTGGAGATTCTGAAGCAGAAGAAAGAATCCTGGCGCTTATATAGTAACGTCAGGTGAAGCAGACGAGGGCAAATTCACTGGTGGGCGGGATTCCCCAGTGGAAGTAGGTCCTTCCCAAAGAGAAGGGTTAGTATTAGTAGTAGTTGTCGTAGTTGTGAAGGTTATGTACATGTCCTCAGACACTGAATCATGGAATCTTAATTCTGAGGACATGTACATAACCTTCACAACTACGACAACTACTACTAATACTAACCCATCTCTTTGGGAAGGACCTACTTCCACTGGGGAATCCCGCCCACCAGTGAATTTGCCCTCGTCTGCTTCACCTGACGTTACTATATAAGCGCCAGGATTCTTTCTTCTGCTTCAGAATCTCCACGACTATGGTGCTGTTCGCACCTACTCCTAGGTTGAGGGACTGATTACCTCATCTTCTGTACATAAGTTCTACTGTCTTCAAGTTATGTCCTGGAATTTGTATTGATAAAGCCACTGGATGGCGAAACGTCTACAATAAAGATACCCAGATGTTGCACATGTGTCTTACTCTCATCTTGTCGGTATTATATACCATTCGTACAGCAAAGTTGATAGAAGCTGAAGAGACTTGAAGACGATGTAATCTGTCCACCACCCTTAAAGTTTTGAGGTGGTCAGTCCCTCAGTCTGGAGAAGAGTATTGTTCCATTGTCTGGAATAATTTGGAGTTGAAGTAATAGGATGGAGCCTTATATAGCGCCAGGAGGTGAGACGTAGGTCACTAGTAGAGTAAGAATGTAGACATTGAGAGGTCAGGTCCCTCTCAAATCCGGCCTTTCTCACTAGTAGAGGTTGTTGAAGTGGTTCCAAGTCTGAGGGACTGACCACCTCAAAACTTTTAGGGTGATGGACTGATTACATCGTCTTCAAGTCTCTTCTGCTTCTATCAACTTTTCTGTACTCGACTGAAGAAGCCTACTGTGTAGGCGAAACGTTTCGAAATAAAGATACCTAACTGTTGCATATGTGTCTTACCTAAACAACCTGTCGGTATTTTATAGCATTTTATTGTTCACTCTGTCAGACACTGCAACACAAGGGTATCTTGGTACAGACTTGGAACCACTTCAACAACCTCTACTAGTGAGAAAGGCTGGATTTGAGAGGGACCTGACCTCTCAATGTCTACATTCTTACTCTACTAGTGACCTACGTCTCACCTCCTGGCGCTATATAAGGCTCCATCCTATCACTTCAACTCCATATTATTCCAGACAATGGAACAATACTCTTCTCCAGACTGAGGGACTGACCACCTCAAAACTTTAAGGGTGATGGACTGATTACATCGTCTTCAAGTCTCTTCAGCTTCTATCAACTTTGCTGTACTCGACTGAAGAAGCCTACTGTGTAGGCGAAACGTTTCGAAATAAAGATACCTAACTGTTGCATATGTGTCTTACCTAAACGACTACTACCTAAAGCTTCCCAAGAATTAACTCCCGTACCCAATTACACCAATCAAACCCAGCCCCTCCCACTCATATATTTGTCCAGTCTCTTCTTAAAGCTACCCAAGGTCCTAGCCTCTATCACCCCACTGGGAAGACTGTTCCACGCATCTACAACTCTGTTAGAAAACCAGTACTTACCTATGTCCTTTCTTAATCTAAATTTATCCAACTTAAATCCATTATTCCTGGTTCTTACCTGGTTCGACACCCTCAGTACTTTATTAATATCTCCCTTGTTTATGCCCGTCATCCACTTATACACTTCAATGATATCTCCCCTCATTCTACGCCTCTCCAGAGAGTGGAGATTTAAGGCTTTAAGTCTATCTTCATACGGGAGGTTCCTTACACAGTAAATCATTTTAGTCATTCTTCTCTGTATATTCTCTAATGAGTCTATATCCATCCTGTAGTAAGGATGTATTTATCCAACCTATTTTTAAAGCTACACAACGTTCTGGCCTCTATAACTGTACTTGGGAGTTTGTTCCACTCATCCACAACTCTATTACCAAACCAGTACTTTCCTATATCCTTCCTGAATCTGAATTTTTCCAACTTAAAACCATTGCTGTGAGTCCTGTCTAGGCTAGTTATTTTCAGCACACTATTTACATCCCCTTTGTGAAGTTTGTGGTCGAGAATTCGAGTGATGTAACGGAATGGTTCTCAATAGCTTTGTTTTTTCGTTTTATGGTGGTTAAGGTCTTCCATCTGCTCCGTGTCCGTCTTCCATGTATCTACACACTCTGCTGTCCATCTTAACTGAGAAATGCCTTGTGGACAAGCGAGAGGCGAGATGCATGGGACATTTGAACTGGAAGGGGAGAGGGATCAGCATCAGTAACTAACTGTAATGGCTATATTTGACAACATATTCTAGATCAGAAAAACAAAAAGCTCAAGATTAATCTGTGTTTACAGAACAGATAACTGACCTTTATTCAGTGCTTAGAATCAAGATATATATATCCCAGTTCCAGTGTTTACAGATTTTAATCAGATGATAGATATAAACATTGTTGTTATCATTATTATAATGATAGGGCTCTAACTGCTTCAGTATTATAACGAGTTTGTTTGGTAGGTGCTGCAAGCGGGGTGTGAATTATAGACGTCTTCTTCGGAGGCTTCTTACTTTATTGTTAAATCGTGGTGGGTACACAGGCTTGTGTGTTTGAGCCCATGGCCCGGGCAGGGCCATCCCACGAGAGAGACCTGGGAGTACTTGTGTCTTGCTGCTAGGTCGCTGTGTGAGTGAGGGTGAGGCAAGTCTGGGCATACTGAAGTGGCAAGGCCTCTAGGTGGCAGCACCAGCATGGCGCGAAATATGAACTAAGCTGGCAGAAAGCATGGGCTGTCTGTGCAGACAGTACAGGCTGTCTACATACGCTCGGCCACCTACCGCGCGTCGTCCCGACGCGACAATACTGGTGGTAAAAGAAACTCGGTCTCTCTCTCGTAGGAACAGGGCACAGAACACAAAATATACATATGGACTTGGAAAAAAACTTCCTACAGGGAGGGAAGAAAAAACTTGTGGGGTGTGCTAAACATCGTGGTCATAGGCAATGAGCGTCGAAGGGCATCACTGCACGCCTTCCTGCGTCTGGACATACTGCAACACGGGAGACATCGCTGCAGCTGAGCTGTGACGTAACAGGTTACGGTCTCCTCTGGAACGGTGAAGCAGTCATCGTAGGAGTCGCTGCAGGTTTCACTCAACCTGGGGCACGACATGCTGGTGCCCTCGAGTGAGGCGTCGACAAAACTCGGCAACTGGGCAGGACTTCTGGTAAGCGACTCAGGAGGACACTTCTCGACTGGTACTGTCGCTGGGCTGTCACTGCCGGCGAGCGTGGAGCGAGTTGTGGAGCGAGTCGTGGCAGAGACGACTGGGCGAAACATCTGGGAGTTGTAACATCATACACCAGACTGCAGTGAGAGAGCTAGCAGTCAAAGTGACATCTTCTATGTGCAGGCTGCTCACTGAAGCTTGTGACACGAGGCTGACACAGTGTGTCATTCTCTCGGCAGTTGGAGTTATAGCAGGGGTTAGTCTAAGCATCCCCAGACTTGTTTCTCTACATATAACTGCACTTTGACGGTCTGGAGGTGAAGTGAAACAAATCTCAATGGGAATCGTAGCAGGTACGATTCTGCAGAACATCACGAGCGACGAGCATAAAAGCTTTCTGTACAAGAGGACTCATACGCTCAGGGCTGAGTAATCAGCTGTCAAACACACTGGTCACACGGGTGACTTAACACAGTGGTGCTACTCAGGCCTGGCTCAGACCTCACTGGACACACGGAAACTTTACAAACACACCGCGGTACAACATGGCTTAACCTAGCAAATGATACTTTTCTGTGCACAAAACTGACACTAAGACATATACTAAAATGTGAGGACACTGACTGAGAGGAATTAATTAATAAAACATATATCTTCTCTCAATCTTCTCGACAATATTAAAATAATTACTAGAAACACTCGATGTGACATCATGTGATGTCAGGCGTGATGACGTCAGCAGCACTGACGTCAGCAGACATCTCGAGGTGACGTCAGCAGCACTGTGACGTCAGCAGACATCTTGAGGTGACGTCAGCAGACATCTCTAGGTGACGTCAGCAGACATCTCGAGGTGACATCAGCAGACATCTCGAGGTGACGTCAGGCAGACATCGTGACGTCATGAAGTCGGGCAGCATCGTGGGTGACGTCAATGTGATGCAGGCAGCAGACCACAGCATGTGGCCTGGGACATCTGGTAACTCACGTAGCTCGTAGGTCTACGTGACATCGCTCACACCCACATGGCGTCGTGATCTAAGTGGCATGCTGGTCCACGTAGCTTCGAGTGGCCTCGGGCACTCGGATACACAGCTCTGGCAATGAATTCACATGGAAAACAGCAGAAAACACAGCAGAGGGAGTGGGCAGTGGTGAGTGGTGTATGGTAGACGGGTGAGCGTGAGTAGGGCGAGCATGGGCAAGGTGAGGAACAGCCACTTCCTCTCCTCTCCTCCCCCACCCACAAACACGTGAAGAAGCAGAATATAAAGCTGAGGAACGACCAGCAAGATGACTGAAGTAAGGGACAGGAGGCACCGGGTTGCCTAGAAACAATATTGGAGATACTTAAATCAGACCCAGAAATATCGGAGAAAAGGAAATGGGAAGAGGAGAGGTATAGGTCAATAATCATTTATTAACTTTAGAAGGCTGAAGGGAGGACTACCGTGGATAGACGATGAGGTGGAAAAACAGATTGAAAGTATAATCAAACTAGCAGGAGAGAAGGACATGGCCTTCGTGAGAAATTTTCAGGGAATTAGATGTATTCGAAGTCAAATAACCTCCCAGTCAAATTTATATTCAAGACAGAAATGGGAGAAAACAGCATCATATATGTAAAGTAAAAGGACACAAGTGCAACTAATGTGACATTTATTGTGGCAACGTTTCGCTCTCCAGGAGCTTGATAAAGCTCCTGGAGAGCGAAACGTTGCCACAATAAATGTCACATTAGTTGCTCTTGTGTCCTTTTACTTTACATATTGTCGGTAATTCTACCAACTTTATTACAGCATCATATAGCAGAAACCACAGACAGACAAGCAGCATTAAACTGCAGACCAATGTCAATGTGATGTGTAGTATATAATGTCATGGAGAAGATTATCAAGAGAAGAGTGGTAGGGCACTTAGATAAGAATGTACTCATACATGACAACTTGTACAGTTTCAGGGACGGGAAAACCTGACACACAACCCGACTTGAGTTCTACGAGACAGTAAACTGTAAAAAGGCTTTCGACTAAGTACCGCAAAAGAGAGTGGTACAAAGGCTAGAGGAGTTGGAAGGAATATCAGGCATAGCTGTTCAAGATTGAGACACTTATGCAGCATATGGGAATCTTTATTCAGGAAACGTTTCGCCACACAGTGGCTTCATCAGTCCAATACAAAGAGGAAGGCGTAAGGAGAGGAGGAGTATGAGGTAATCAGTCCCTCAGCCTGGAGTCGATGTGTTTAGTCCATCAATCTTGTAGATTGATGGACTACATTCTACACATTCTACAAGATTGATGGACTAAACACATCGACTCCAGGCTGAGGGACTGATTACCTTATACTCCTCCTCTCCTTACGCCTTCCTCTTTGTATTGGACTGATGAAGCCACTGTGTGGCGAAACGTTTCCTGAATAAAGATTCCCATATGCTGCATAAGTGTTTCAATCTTCAACTTGTCGGTTTTTCAAACCATTCATCACATAGCTGTTCAGAAAATCAGGGAATACCTGATAGGAAGAACACATCGAGTGATGGTATGTGACGAGGTATCAGAGTGGGCGGATGTGTCGAGCAGAGTTCCACAAGGGTCAGTCCTGAAGCCGGTGCTGTTTTTGAATACGGGAATGACATAACGGGAGGGATAGATTCAGATGTGTCCATGTTTGTAGACGACGTGAAGAATTCAAGTGGATGAGGAACAAGTACAAAGGGATCTAGAAAGGCTGCAAACTTGGTCCGACAAATGGCTCCTGGAGTTTAACCCCACCAAGTACAAAGTCATAAAGCTTGTGGAAAGACAAAGAAGACTACAGACGGAACACACACTTTGTGGTCAAAGGCTTCAAACATCAATCAAGGGAAACGATCTTGGGGTGAGCATCATGCCAAGCACATCCCCCGAGGCGCAGATCAACCAAATAACTGCTACAGCATTTGGGTTCCTCGAAAACCTTAGAATAGAGTATTGACGTCATAGTAAGGAGTCAGTCATGATATTGTACACCGCTGACATTCGACCTATGCTGGAGTATGCAGCACCAGTATGGAGCCCATACCCCATCAAGCAGGTCAAGAAATAAGAGAAAGTGCAAATGTTTGAAACAATATTAGTCTCTATGTTAAGAGGTATTATGTCCTAATGAGGAGAGATTAAGAGAACTCATCCTGACGACACTGTATGACAGGAGGGAAGGATGGAAATAACGAGCGTGATGTAGTAGAGGCAGGATCCATACATAAGTTTAAGAAGAGGTACGATAAAGCTCTCGAAACAGGGAGAAAATAGACCTAGTAGCGACCAGCGAAGAGGCGGGGCCAGAAACTGTGACTCATCCTTTCAACCACATATTGATGAGTACATATAGGTAAGTACACACACACACACACACACACACACACACACACACACACACACACACACACACACATGATAACGATATATAAAATACTGAGAGGAATTAACAAGGTGGACAGAGACAGAATGTTCCAGAGATGGGACACTGCAACAAGGGGACACAGTTGGAGGTTGAAGACAAAGATGAATCACAGGGATGTTAGGAAGTATTTCTTCAGCCACAGAGTAGTCAGGAAGTGGAATAGTTTGGGAAACGATATAGTGGAGGTAGGATCCATACATAGCTTTAAGAAGAGGTATGATAAAGCTCATGGTGCAGGGATAGTGACCCAGTGAGTACATATATGTGAGTACACACACTAAATTATGTTCATTCTTTATTCATTTACTCTAAGACAATTGCGGGTTTACTGCCCAAGAACCCCTGGGTAGTTCACCACGGGAGGTTTACTGCGGCCAACTCCTCTGGTTCAAAATGAAAACATCAGAGAAATATTTCATCTTTCTCAGTGGCGAACTGAGAAAGAAAAAATAATTAACTAACATAATTTTCTCTTATTTAATTCAGCAAATTAAAAAAAAAATTAGAGCCTAGAAAACCAAGGTTAATTCAACTTGTTAACCAAGGCTACGACTACGACTTTTTCTACACAGGAAAGACGGCGTCGTCTTTCAACCAGTATTGTGGAATACATAATTACAGTGAGATATTAAACTAAAGTGTGTGTGTGTGTGTGTGTGTGTGTGTGTGTGTGTGTGTGTGTGTGTGTGTGTGTGTGTGTGTGTGTGTGTGTGTGTGTGTGTGTGTGTGTGGTGTGTGTGACTCAACAATCAATATTTGCACCAATAACTCATTACAGTTGTGACCGGGTGTGGAAGTGTGAATTGCTCATTACTCTATAATTTGTTCATGATTGTAGCCAAAGTATAAACGTAAGTAACCATTCTACAGAATTCATTACCTTTGTAACTTGTGAGCTCATTACCTTTGTACCTAGTTCAGCTATCAAAACTTTGGGGGCCCAGTCCCTGGACCCATTACGTACCTCTGTAATCTGTAAATACCTTTGTAACTTGTCATGATTGTGACCAGACTTACCTGGAGTTCATTACCTTTGTAAATTGTGAGTTCATTACCTTTGTAAATTGTGAGTTCATTACCTTTGTAAATTGTGAGTTCATTACCTTTGTAAATTGTGAGTTCAATACCTCTGTAACTTGCTCAGCTATCAAAACTTTGGAGTCCAGTCCCTGGACCAATTATGTACCTCTGTAATCTTTTGACTACCGCCCACAGGATGGGTATGTGGTGACTACCGCCCACAGGATGGGTATGTGGTGACTACCGCCCACAGGATGGGTATGTGGTGACTACCGCCCACAGGATGGGTATGTGGTGACTACCGCCCACAGGATGGGTATGGGGTGACTACCGCCCACAGGATGGGTATGTGGTGACTACCGCCCACAGGATGGGTATGTGGTGACTACCGCCCACAGGATGGGTATGTGGTGACTACCGCCCACAGGATGGGTATGGGGTGACTACCGCCCACAGGATGGGTATGTGGTGACTACCGCCCACAGGATGGGTATGTGGTGACTACCGCCCACAGGATGGGTATGGGGTGACTACCGCCCACAGGATGGGTATGGGGTGACTACCGCCCACAGGATGGGTATGTGGTGACTACCGCCCACAGGATGGGTATGTGGTGACTACCGCCCACAGGATGGGTATGGGGTGACTACCGCCCACAGGATGGGTATGTGGTGACTACCGCCCACAGGATGGGTATGTGGTGACTACCGCCCACAGGATGGGTATGTGGTGACTACCGCCCACAGGATGGGTATGTGGTGACTACCGCCCACAGGATGGGTATGGGGTGCATAATAAACATATTAAACTAACTAACAGTGAAATATTGAAATATTGTCTCAACTCTTCAAAAATCACCACTACAGAATAAACTGCGACGAATCTTAAATATTACACGTAAGAGAAGACACCCCAGAGGTCAAAAATAATTGAAATTACCCGAAAATCAACACACAGGGTCACGACTACATAGAGCCAGCAGCAAATAATTCACAATCGCAAGACATTATTATGCTTTAATTGCCAGCGATAGACAAAGTCAGTATCTGACCAGCTGGGATGTAATTCGTACGTCGGGTTGCGTGCGGCCAACAGTAACAGCCTGGTTGATCAGTCCCTAATCTACCATGAGGACTGGTCACAGACCGGGCCGCGGGGGCGTTGACCCCCGAAACCCTCTCCAGGTATCTCCAGGTATTTAAAATACACTCTCACTGTTACCATCTTAACGGTGATACACCACAACTACAGAGATTATCTAGACACTAACAATTATCTAGACACTAACAATTATCTAGACACTAACAATTATCTAGACACTAACAATTATCTAGACACTAACAATTATCTAGACACTAACAATTATCTAGACACTAACAATTATCTAGACACTAACAATTATCTAGACTAACAATTATCTAGACACTAACAATTATCTAGACTAACAATTATCTAGACACTAACAATTATCTAGACTAACAATTATCTAGACACTATCAATTATCTAGACTAACAATTATCTAGACACTAACAATTATCTAGACACTAACAATTATCTAGACACTAACAATTATCTAGACACTAACAATTATCTAGACACTAACAATTATCTAGACACTAACAATTATCTAGACTAACAATTATCTAGACACTATCAATTATCTAGACTAACAATTATCTAGACAATAATAATTATCTAGACACTAACAATTATCTAGACTAACAATTATCTAGACACTATCAATTATCTAGACTAACAATTATCTAGACAATAATAATTATCTAGACACTAACAATTATCTAGACTAACAATTATCTAGACACTATCAATTATCTAGACTAACAATTATCTAGACACTATCAATTATCTAGACTAACAATTATCTAGACAATAATAATTATCTAGACACTAACAATTCTTCATTGTACGAGTGTTTAACTTTCCTAAAATGTTTACAATACGTCACCTGTGAGTTTGAATATTATTTCTGCAATGTTTAATGATGTATATTTCTTCGTGAAGCCTCATTGAAGGTTTTCAATATTTCTTCGTGAAGCCTCATTGAAGGTTTTCAATATTTCTTCGTGAAGCCTCATTGAAGGTTTTCAATATTTCTTCGTGAAGCCTCATTGAAGGTTTTCAATATTTCTTCGTGAAACCTCATTGAAGATTTTCAATATTTCTTCGTGAAGCATAAGAACATAAGAACATAAGAAAGGAGGAAAGCTGCAGGAGGCCTGCTGGCCCATACTAGGCAGGTCCTTTACAATTCATCCCACTAACAAAACATTTGCCCAACCCAATTTTCAATGTTACCCAAGAAATAAGCTCTGATGTGCAAGTCCCACTCAAATCCAACCCCTCCCACTCATGTACTTATCCAACCTAAATTTGAAACTACCCAAAGTCCCAGCCTCAATAACCCAACTAGGTAGACTGTTCCACTCATCAACTACCCTTTTTCCAAACCAATACTTTCCTATGTCCTTTCTAAATCTAAACTTATCTAATTTAAATCCATTACTGCGGGTTCTCTCTTGGAGAGACATCCTCAAGACCTTATTAATATCCCCTTTATTAATACCTATCTTCCACTTATACACTTCGATCAGGTCTCCCCTCATTCTTCGTCTAACAAGTGAATGTAACTTAAGCGTCTTCAATCTTTCTTCATAAGGAAGATTTCTAATGCTATGTATTAATTTAGTCATCCTACGCTGAATGTTTTCTAACGAATTTATGTCCATTTTGTAATACGGGGACCAGAACTGAGCTGCATAATCATTGAAGGTTTTCAATATTTCTTCGTGAAGCCTCATTGAAGGTTTTCAATATTTCTTCGTGAAGCCTCATTGAAGGTTTTCAATATTTCTTCGTGAAGCCTCATTGAAGGTTTTCAATATTTCTTCGTGAAGCCTCATTGAAGGTTTTCAATATTTCTTCGTGAAGCCTCATTGAAGGTTTTCAATATTTCTTCGTGAAGCCTCATTGAAGGTTTTCAATATTTCTTCGTGAAGCCTCATTGAAGGTTTTCAATATTTCTTCGTGAAGCCTCATTGAAGGTTTTCAATATGTTATCTTTGAGTTTTCAGGATATTGTATTTAATATTTTCTATATATCACTTACGGGTTTGTGCAGTTTTAATAAAACATTATCATTATATCACTTACAAGTTTGTCAAGTTCACTATAAAGTTAGTTTTATTATCATTTTTAACAACGTGACACTTAAGAGTTGAAGTTTATTAACTAAGATGTTTTATTTCAATATTAATGTGAGTAATTAATTAAAATGCTCATCACATAATGTGTGATGCACATCACAATATTTGTTGCACATCACATGATGTTTCATACACATCACATAATATTTGATGCACATCACATAATGTTTGATGCACATCACATAATGTTTGATGCACATCACATAATGTTTGATGCACATCACATAATGTTTGATGCACATCACATAATGTTTGATGCACATCACATAATGTTTGATGCACATCACATAATGTGTGATGCACATGACAATATTTGTTGCACATCACATGATGTTTGATGCTCTTCACAATGTTTCATACACATCACATAATATTTGATGCACATCACATAATATTTGATGCACATCACATGATGTTTGATGCACATCACATAATATTTGATGCACGTCACATAATGTTTGATGCACATCACATAATATTTGATGCACATCACATAATGTTTGATGCACATCACATAATGTTTGATGCACATCACATGATGTTTGATGCACATCACATGATGTTTGATGCACATCACATAATATTTGATGCACATCACATAATATTTGATGCACATCACATAATATTTGATGCACATCACATAATGTGTGATGCACATCACATAATGTGTGATGCACATCACATAATATTTGATGCACATCACATAATATTTGATGCACATCACATAATGTTTGATGCACATCACATAATATTTGATGCACATCATATAATATTTGATGCACATCACATGTGTGATGCACATCACATAATATTTGATGCACATCACATAAGATTTAATTAATTTTATTAAAATGTTTGCAGGATGTAACCAGGATATATTTAACTTTCATTAAATGTTGACAATATTGCATAAATTTTCTATTAATAAAATTTACCTAAATTAAATATACACAAACGTTGTCGTGTGATATTGTTAATATTTTTTATCATTAAAGTAACACATTTAATATAGATTTTCGGAATAATATAATGGGTAACCTAAAAAAAATTTGTAATAAACTATTTGCATGTTGCTTTTGTGTTTAATAACAAGTGATTGAAAGAATAATACTAAGTTTATTATATATTGTTCTTAGTATATTGTTTGTTCCAATTATTTCTCTTCAAATTGAGAAAAAAAAATTCTTCATTGAAGAGTGTTTTTACATAGTCACTTTTAAGTGTAGTTTTTGATCCCAACATTAACTGTTATGACAGGAAAATACGCCATTCACCGGCCTTTATGATACAACCTGAATACATCGGTATGATTATAAATGAAACATGTCTAGCATCTTGCACAAGTTGATTATGCAGTGGTGATATTGGTAACAAATTGTGACACCTGAGCTCACTATATTCCTACATGCAGACACTGTTTATCGGGAAGTATTAATAACAACTTGTTTTGTTTTCAACACCATCTGATGATATATTTGATAAGGTATGTAACAAATGATATATTAAAACTCACAAGAAAATCCTACAATGATTCATGTGAAGACTAAAAAGAATCATGATTCGCCGCTTCACCTAGGCGATGAGTGGACGTGTCTCCTGCCCTCTGCTGGACATTAACTGCAGCTCAGATTTTCACAAGATGGAGCAGTGTGCGAGGAGGCTTGTAAACACTGTGTGCATAGAATTGGTGTGTGGTGCTGTTACGCCACAGTCAGCGTATGTGCTTTTTCCGGCAGTTATCCGTAACACTTATAGTGTTGCGTATCAAAATCTATATGGTATGGCACTCAATGGGGCTTATCGAGTATTCGTCAAGTTACGATCGCTGGAGTGTATGAACGACTGGTGGGAAAGTATCAGGATCGTTGTGAGGACATCAACTCGGCAGTGAGTATTTGCCACATTGATGTGTCATAAAACTATACCTGGGTGAAGGTCCATAATATACCTTTCGATGCTGATGAGGCAAACCTGAGGAACGTCTTTGAATGGTATGGGACTGTGTATCTGGCAATGACTGGTAAATGGGCAGAGGGGGTGTACGTCGGCTTTCCAGAGGGTACGTTCGCACTAAAGATGATGCTGAGGCATTCAATTCCGTCATATGTCATCCTGGAAGATTTCAGGATGCAAGTGATGGTGTACGACGCAGGGCAGCGCAGGACCTGCAGGCTATGTGGTGCATATGATCAAACAGCAGCCCAGTATGGACAACAGACGAGGCCACAAGACGCGGCCCGCGAGCCTGCGCAGGGCCGGACCAGAGGATGGGAGCTGCCGACGAGACACCTGTTAGTGGAAATTGTTCTTCCTGAAGCAAGGAAGTGGACTGCGAGTTGCCGACGGTGGGGACGAGCCCATCATTGCAGCAGGTTGTGGGCACTGTGTCCCCCTCCTTGGTGGAAAGGGAGGACGTGTCGAGTGGCGAGGTACAGGCGGAGGACGAGGATTTGGTGAGGGTGCTGGATGGGCTTTTAGAGAAGATGGGTGATGTGGATGAAGTGGGGACAGTAGTGGATCCTGTGAAGTGTGATGGAGCACAGAGATGCAGAAAGAAGACTGTGGCTGATGCTCCGACTGGTGTGGTGGACATGATTACCGTTGATGCGGAGGTCCGCTGTGAGACATCTAGTGAGTTGGAAATGGATGAAGATAATGTCTCGCGCAAGAGAGAGGCGACGCATTCAGACTCAGATGACATTTTGACCCCAGCACAGAGGCCGGGGAAGAAACCATGGGCATGGGGGTCCCACTGGTGTTCTTGGTCCAGTTTTGGATCGGAGGGGAACCATGCTGACAGAGGAGAGCGTGGTGATAGGAGTAGGCATGCAAGTAGTGCGCCGGTGAAGGGAGTTTTGGGGTAGTGGGGGAAGTCAAATAAATCGGCTTCTGGTATATGACTGTGAATGTAAATGGGTTGCATGATGATGTGAAGCATGTTTGCTTAAAGGGATTTTTAAGATGTTATGCAGCAGACAGTTTTTGTGCAGGAGCACAATTTCTAGGTTGGAAGGGAGATGGAGGTGGATGGGTATAGAGTGTAAATGGTGCATTCAGAATGCTTGAAGGGTGGGTAGGGGTCCTGGTCCACGAGGCAAGCCCGTTTGTTGTTCTTTAGAGTAAAGGAGGGGGTCGTGTACTACGGATGGATGGGTGGTGGAAGGGTGAGTGAGTGGCAGTGGTTTGTGTGTATGCACTGGCTGAGAGTGATGTGAAGGTGAAGAATGAGTTTGTGCATGATGTTTTGGTTTATTATTTGCGATCACTACACCCAGCTGCTGTTGTGGGCAGCGACTGGAAATGTGTGGTCAATAGAAAGGATGTGGTTGTAGTGATACTGGTCCTGTGGGGAGCAGCAGCAGGATAATACTGCACCACCTCTAGGGGCCCTTAACAACAACAACAGTTTGGTGTGTGTCATGGGCACCAACACATGGTGTGTGATTCTCTCCTACTTTATCCATTTATAAGCGATGCAGATTACATGGTGAGTTTAAATATGTGGCCTGTAGTTATAACTTTTCTCTTGACATATGCAAGACATCACCATCCCTGTAGAAGCCATTATTAGATGTACTAGTCATTATATTTTGTTGTTGCAGAAGTACTATGAAGATTCTATGTTCAATAAAGCCTAGAGATAAGGCCTGTGTTTCTATCACAACAATTTATTGAACATAGAATCTTGGGCTACCTGGTGGTGATCCTGCGCTAGACTACATCACAACATGGAGCGTTTACTGAAACCTGAGAGGCTAGACTGTGACCCCAGCTTATCAACGGCTGCTCAGGAATGGAAGCACTGGTTTAAGACTTTCGAAAACTTCTTGGGAGCCCTTCCTAAAGAAGATCTAGATAAACTAAGTCTGCTCATCAATTTTGTGTCACCTAAGATATATGAGGCTATTTCTGAGTGTAATACCTACGAAGATGCTATCAAAACCCTCAAGTCTCAGTATATTAAACCTACAAATGAAATCTTTGCACGCTATCGCCTTGCAACTCGCCGCCAGCAGATTGATGAGTCCTTAGAGGAATACTTTCAAGCACTGAAAATTTTAGGTAAGGACTGTCACTTCCAAGCAGTGACAGCTGCTCAGTATTGTGAAGAGTCCATCAGGGATGCTTTTATCAGTGGCCTGCAATCACCAATAATAAGGCAGCGTTTATTGGAGAATAAAACTCTCGACTTAGCCGCTGCCTTTGACCAGGCAAGAGCTCTAGATTCAGCCCAGAAGAATTCTGAAGTATACAGTACCACTCAGCCTTCTCGAGTGGTAAGTGCTGCAATTCCTGACCAAGACTCTTGCAATGAAGTTACTGGGGAACCTGCCTCAGTGACAGCAGCAGCAGGTACGGTGTGTTTCTTTTGTGGTTTTTCAAGACATCCACGTCCAAAGTGTCCTGCTCGTGAAGCAATGTGCCATAAATGCCACAAGAAAGGTCACTTTGCTAAAGTATGTCGTGCTAATGCATCAACAAGAGCTAGTGCCTCCACACATTCCAGTGATCATGCGACTCTAGCAACAGTGACTTCTGCGGCTACTCCAAATTCACTGTCAAAGGCAGTTGTGAAAGTATTCATCAAAGGAACAGAAGTAGATGGTCTTATTGATAGTGGCAGCTCAGAGAGTTTCATCAACCTTGACTTAGTTAAACGGCTCTCTTTGACTCTACATCACTCATCAGGTACCGTTTCCATGGCATCAACATCTCTCTCTATTCAGACCTTAGGGTTTTGTAAGGTAAATCTCAGAGTTAATGGAAAGGATTATCAAGATGTACATTTAGCTATTCTGCCACAACTGTGCTCTGATGTTATCCTTGGTCAGGACTTTCAGAAGCTGCATGGTAGTGTCACCTTAACATATGGAGGTGAACTGCCTCCTCTTGTTGTCTGTGGACTTAGTACTTTAAGGGTAGACCCACCAAAGCTGTTTGCAAATCTTACCGCGGATTGCCATCCTATATCAGCTAAGTCACGCCGCTATTCTTATGAGGATCGGATGTTCATTGAGAAAGAAACTCAGAGGCTGCTGAAGGAGGGTATTATAGAACCGAGTGATTCCCCTTGGCGTGCACAGGTTGTTGTTGTTAAAGATGGTTATAGGAAACTGAGACTGGCTATCGATTACTCTGAGACAATCAACAAATTTACACTTCTTGATGGGTACCCTCTACCTCGAATTGACGATACAGTGAACAAAATTGCTCAGTACTACGTGTTTAGTACAATTGATCTGCAGAGTGCCTATAATCAAGTCCCAATAAGGAATGAAGATAAACCATACACAGCGTTTCAGGCTAGTGATGGCCTGTATCAGTTTACCAGAGTCCCTTTTGGAGTCACCAATGGGGTAGCCTGCTTCCAACGAATTATGGATTCACTCATTCAGGAAGAGCAACTCATGGGAACCTACGCGTATTTAGATAATGTTACCATTTGTGGCAAGACCCAGGAGGAACATGATGCAAACCTTGATAAGTTTTTGGAAGCCGCCAAGAAGAAAAATATCAGTTACAATGAGGAAAAGTGCACTTTTTCAACTAAAAGGCTTAGCATCCTTGGTTATGTAGTGGAAGGAGGTTCAATATTCCCAGACCCTGAACGACTACGACCTCTACGGGAACTTCCAGTGCCTCAAGACAAAAAGTCACTCCGAAGAACTCTTGGTCTCTTTGCTTATTACTCACAATGGATCTACAACTATTCAAGTAAAGTCCGCCCATTGAGTGCTACCACATTTCCTGTGACAAAGGAAGCAGAAGCCGCTTTCCATACTCTCAAACAGGACATTGAAAACTCAGTAGTTCAAGCCATTGATGAGTCCCTACCATTCGAAGTGGAAACGGATGCATCTGACATTGCCATTGCTGCAGTCTTATCTCAGGCAGGACGACCAGTAGCCTTCTTTTCGAGAACTTTTCAAGGATCAGAGAAATGTTATGCTGCTGTAGAAAAGGAAGCCCAGGCCATCATAGAAGCAGTTCGCCACTGGAGGCATTATTTAACTGGTAGACATTTCACCATAAGGACTGACCAACGGTCCGTGATGTATATGTTCGACAAGAGGCACAAAAGTAGGATAAAGAATGACAAGATATTACGCTGGAGGATGGAACTATCGTGTTATGACTTTGATATTCTGTACCGACCGGGTCAAGAGAACATCTCACCTGATGCATTCTCTAGGTCCCACTGTGGAGCAGCATGTCATGATTTGCAATCACTCTCAGCTCTCCACAAGGCTTTGTGTCACCCAGGAGTTACACGCCTGTACCATTTTGTCAAATCAAAGAACATGCCCTACTCAGTGGAAGATGTGCGACAAGTGATCAGAGCATGCAGAGTATGTGCAGAGTGCAAGCCAAACTTTCATCAGCCAGAGAAGACTCATCTCATAAAATCCACCCAGCCTTTCGAAAGATTGAATATAGATTTCAAAGGACCTCTACCAAGCACAAATCAGAATAGGTATTTCCTTAACATAGTAGATGAATATTCAAGGTTTCCCTTTGTATTCCCCTGTGCAAATATGGCTGCTTCAACTGTTATTAGTTGTCTTTCACAGTTGTTCTCTATTTTTGGTATGCCAGCTTATATCCATTCAGACAGGGGATCCTCGTTCATGAGTAACGAACTTCAGGAGTTTTTGGCTAGCAAAGGTATTGCCTGCAGCAGAACAACAAGCTACAACCCTCAAGGCAATGGTCAAGTGGAGCGGTTCAATGGTACTATATGGAAGGCAGTTACAATGACATTAAAGTCGCGCAATCTACCTGTTCAACACTGGCAAACTGTCCTACCTGATGCTCTTCACTCTATTAGATCACTGCTGTGCACAGCTACTAATGCAACCCCTCATGAAAGACTCCTCAACTATTCACGTCGTTCCTCTACGGGAGCCTCCGTGCCCACTTGGTTATGTCATCCTGGACCCGTTCTCCTGAAGAGTCACCGTAGGATGAACAAGACGGATCCTTTAGTGGAAGAGGTAGAGCTCCTGCAAGCTAATCCACATTACGCCCACATTCGCTACCAAAATGGTGAAGAGACTACAGTATCTACAAGACATTTAGCCCCAGTTGAAATCCCTATTAGTGTGGAATCTCAAGATACACCAATAGATGTGAAAGATGCTTCGTTTTCTCCTGGAAAGCCCCTTGAGACTACCCCTATGGAAATAGAGGATTCTGCTCCAGCAGTTAATCAAACCCCGCTGGAAAATATCGAACCTGGTGAAGAGGCTCAAGGGCTACGAAGGTCGGGACGTGTACGTCGCCCACCTAACAGTTTGGGAGATTACTGTCTCTGATATTTTAGAAGGGGGAGATTGTAGTGATACTGGTCCTGTGGGGAGCAGCAGCAGGATAATACTGCACCACCTCTAGGGGCCCTTAACAACAACAACAGTTTGGTGTGTGTCATGGGCACCAACACATGGTGTGTGATTCTCTCCTACTTTATCCATTTATAAGCGATGCAGATTACATGGTGAGTTTAAATATGTGGCCTGTAGTTATAACTTTTCTCTTGACATATGCAAGACATCACCATCCCTGTAGAAGCCATTATTAGATGTACTAGTCATTATATTTTGTTGTTGCAGAAGTACTATGAAGATTCTATGTTCAATAAAGCCTAGAGATAAGGCCTGTGTTTCTATCACAACAGTGGTGCTGCGGGGGGGGGGAGCTTTAATGGAAATTTTGTGGGGTGTGGGGTTCGGGGATGCCATTGGAGGCGGGGGTTGGGGGTAAAGCACATTTATTTGGTGGGGATACATGGCATGGATTCATAGATTGTATGTGATGAGCATGCAGGTGGTATGGATGCACACGAGGAATGTTGCATACTAAGATCATAGGGCGATTTATACAGACTTGACTTGGGAAGGATTGCCTAAGAGATATCCAGGATATTGGGAGCTGAATGTGTGACTTCTTGGGGTGGAGGAGGAGAGGGTGGATTTTGAGAGATTGCTGGGAATTTGTGGGGGGAGGGTAGTGTGGTGGGTGATTTATTGGGGTGGTGGGATGGGGTGGCAAAGGGAAGGATCAAGCAGTTTTATGTGAGGAGGGGAAAGCAGGAGGTTTGGATGACATATGGGCTACAACAGTATTTAGAGGGGTGGTTTCAGGGTTGCTATGCGAAGGGTGTATAGGGTAGGGTTTATTCTGTGGAGGAAATCGAGATGTTGAAGGGGCAGATTCAGGATATGCAAAATTACAGATTTGATGAGGTGAGAGTACAGGGAGGGCTGGAGGAGGCACTATGCGGTGACAGACTGTCGGCCTGTATGTTGTGGGGACAGTGGAGGTGCTGGATGGCTACAGAGATGGATAAGTTAGTGGTTCATGTGAACTTGGGTGGGTATAGGGTGGGACAGGAGTTGCAAACAATGGTGGGAATAAGTCTTTACGTGGATGAGTGGTTTGGGAGATATACACTGAGTGCAGGGGTGGATGGTGAGGTTTTAGAGAAGTTGGGAGAAAATGTTTCCTGTGTACTAAGTGGCAGTGATTGCATGGCGTTGGGAGGGGATATCGATGAGGGGAGGTATGGAGGGCATTGGAGGACATGGTGCATGGCAAGGTACCGGGCATAGATGGCTTACACTGTGAATTTTGTGAGGCACTAGTGAGTATTGAAGACGTGTTTTGGTGAAACTGATGAGCACGATGAAAAGGGAGGGGAAGTTGGGTGGGTTGCAGGTGACAGCAGTTGTAGTGTTGGTGCTAAAAGAAGGGAGCCCTAACACTGTGCAGGATTACAGAGCACTGTCTTTGCTTTGTGCTGATTACAAGATCTTTGCAAAAATACTGGGAAATCGTTTGAAGTGTGTGGTAGATAGAGTGGTTGTTGCAGGGCAATATGGGGAGCCTGGGAGGACGATGTATGAGGGTCACAGCATTATCAAAGTGTTTGTGGAAGATTTAGGGAGGGAGGGAGGAAGGAGGAGTCATGGCATTGGATTGGTAGGTGGTGTATAATTGCGTGGAACGTGAGGTGTTGTGGTATATCTTAGGGAGGCAAGGATTTGGGGTCGAGATGGTACATTGGGCTGAAACATTGTTCAATCGGTTGGGTGTGCATGTGCAGGTGAATGTCAGGATTGGGGAAGTGGGCTACAATGGGCAGAAGTATACGGCAGGGTTGTCCCCTGTTTCAACTTCTGTTTCCTTGTCTTCAGGACCCATTTGACAGAGCAGTAGGGGCATGTGTGGGGGAGTAGATAGAGGAGTGGGAAGTGGAGGACTGAGTATAATAGGGTATGTGGATGATACAACGATTCTTGTGAGGATTAAGAAGAGTCTATGTGTGGTGGGGGATGTTATCAGTAGGTTTGGGAGGGTGACGAGTTCAAGAGTGAACTTGGAGAACTCGAAATTGTTGGTTTTAGGAGATTGGGTGTGGAGGGGGAGTTGGGGTTGTGCTGTGAGTTGGAGTGTGGTGGACCGACTGAAGGTATGTGGGATTGTGTATATGAGGAATGCGAGGGAGGCATGGATGGTTAATTTGGGGAATGTAGTGGATTGGGTTGTGAGAAGATTGGAAGGTTTATGACTGAATCATTTGACAATACATCAACGTGTTACTGTGGTGAATGTGCTACTCAGTAGTACTCTATAGTAAAGTTTGGCATGTGGCAGCTATATATCCGTTGGCGGGACAGGATCTTATAAGAATGTTTAAGGTTTTTTTTTTTGGGGGGGGGTTCCAGGTGTGAATGGTTGGGTAGAAGTGTAGTTATGCTCTCGGTAAGTAGGGGGGCTATGGGTCTAATCGATTTAAGGTGTAGAGTTAAGTGTATATATTTAAAGCATGCATTCCTTCATGTGCAGGGATGTGGGGGAGGGACATGAATGAATTATATGAGGAGGCGAGAATGTGGTGGTTGGGGGGTTGGAGTTATGGGAGTGTGAGGATGTGTTGAGGGTGTTGCTGTATGCAGGGGATCTTTCCAGGATTTGGGTGGGTGTTCTGGAGTGTGTGGTAGGAGCAAGAGTAGTTACGTTAGCTGAGGGCATTCATCCAATGTATGCATGTGGGGGATATATAGGAGAGGTTTCAGTAGTTGCACATAAGACCAAGGGTGTGGGAGGTTATGTTTTGTTCCCTCCATGGGATATTGCCGTCTGGTGTGGTGCTCCAGGAGAGGGGATTGATGGTGGAGGGTGGGTTTAGGGTGTATGGGGATAGGGAGACAGTGTTTCATGCAGTGTATTTTTGTGATAATTTGGGTGGGTATGAGGGAGTGGATGTGTAGGGTAATGAGGAGGGTGGGGGGAGAGCGGGATTTCGATCTTGAGGGCATTAAGTCTGGATGTAGGGGGCGTGGGGAAGTCTGTGCAGCATGCGATGGTGTATATAATTGTGGATTTCGTTTTTGTATCTTGGGCTATGAGGGGTGAAGAGGAGTGTGAGGTGCATAAAAGGGCACTGGCGGCGACTTATTATAGAATGCTATGCCATAATAGGGAGATTAACGGGTGTCGCTGGACACAGAAGGTTTCTGGAAGGGTATTGCAATATATATTTAGGAGTGTTATTAGCGTTGTGAGTGTGGGGAGGAAGGGTAGATTGGTGTTCAGGGGTAGAAACGGGATTGTCTCTGGTGTAGGGTATGTGAAAGATCCATGTTGCTGTGGTATGAGTGTGGCATGTGTGGTTGTGATGGGAGTGGTTGTTAGTGCAGTTGTGGTGGTATGAGTGGGAATGAGATGTTCCTACATCCGTGGACTGCTTGCAGAGGCAAAGGCAATGTTCGTGGCTTTCACTGAGACCCACATAAAGGATCACTTGGACAACGAGATATGGATCCCAGGTTGCAACCTATACAGATGTGACAGAGTGAACAGGCAAAAGGGGGGGGTTGGCCTGTACATTGCAGAGTCACATGTTTGCACAGGATTGCTTAATGCCTCAAATGATGTAGTGGAAGTTTTAGCAGTAAAGATCGAGAACGAAAACCTAGTCATTGTGGTAGTCTACAAGCCTCCGGATGCAACATCCCAGCAATTCCAGGAACAGCTGTTAAAAATTGACCACTGTCTGGAAAATCTTCCAGCTCCTGCACCAACATCTTGCTCCTGGGGGATTTCAACTTAAGGCACCTAAAATGGAGGAATATAGCAAATAATATTGTTGCAGTAATAACACCAGGAGGCAGCTCTGATGAAAACTCACACTCACACAAGCTTTTAAATCTCTGCACAAAATTCAATTTAAACCAGCAATTAATAGAGCCTACTAGACTGGAGAATACACTAGACCTTGTGAAGGCTTACTCAGCTCTGTAATAACTTCAGACAGTATTACCAAAGCTGGCTCCTCCTCAGGAAAATTAATGAATAGAAAACGAAATAATAATTAACAAAGATAAACACTTTATTATTTATTAAAGCAAACATAAAACAAAAAAACATGACAGGTACATCCTACTTGAAAGAAAAATGAAAAATTAAATGAATAAAATAGCATTTGAACTCAATGCTAATATATATATTGGGGTGTCTGGTGTTGGTGACACTTTGTGTTGCTGAAATCTTAGCCGTTGCTGATGTGTGGGGGGGGGGGTCGCAGGTGTTGGTGACCACCACCGGCTAGTTCTTCACAGGGTATCGCCGTGAGTATTCTATCCCGATGACAGGAAAGCAGGTTCTTTACCGCTGCAATGATGTGGGGTTACGTCCTGCAATTTCATACAGGTGCACAGGTAATTAAATCCAAAATGGGACGTCTCCAGGACGTTAGTCCATCTCCATCAGTTTTGCTCATTGATTGGCAGGTGACCCTCTTTGTCATTCAAGCTGGAAAGATAGACAGGTTACCCACTGCTTAAGAAATCACTCTCTATGATAAGTACAATACCTAAAAGATGTGGTGATTATCACAAGTCAACCTAGAGCAAGACTGAAAGGACTAAGTTTATTATTGGTCAAAAGTGAAGCTTTCAACCAATAAATCCACTAGAATACAAGGCAGGCATGTACTTACAGTAGTGCTGAGAGCTGTGAGTCTAGTGATTACTGTTTGGACTGGAGCCCCACACGTCACCTTTCGGGGGGGGTGAAGAAGGAGGGAAAGGGATAGTGGGAGCTAGACTGACACTACCTTAACAAGCAGCCGGCAGTCAAACTATCACTTTAGGGGTGGGGGAAAAAAGGTGGGAATAGCGGGAGCTTGACTTACCCTACCTTAACAAGTAGCCGGCAATGAAACTGTTGTTACTATATACTCCCTCGCTACTCCTATCTATTGAACTTTTCCCTCACACTTCCCCATACCAAGACTTATAGTCAAGGAGTATAAGAAGAATAGGCGAGGAAAAAGTTCTAATATATGGAAGTCGCATAAGGCAAGAAATCTTCTACTGACTGTCACGACTTAACCAGTCAGAGAAATAATTGGATGAACCATTTATATACACAATATGAAACTTAAAAGCCTGGAGTGCCAATGTCCACCTCAAGAGGCGACTGTTGGTTCCCTTAAAAGTTTCTAGGTATATCAAAGGTTTGTGGTCCGTTTCTAAAATGAATTCTTTTCCCAGCAAATAAAATTTAAGTTTGAAGATACCCCACACAAGGGCCAAACATTCCTTTTCTACGGTGGAGTATCTCGTTTCTGTGGGAAGGAGTTTCCGGCTTAGGAAGCATACAGGGAAGGGAGTACCATCATGGTATTGTAGTAGCACTGCACCTAAGCCAGTACTGGAGGCATAAGTTCTCAAACAAAATGTTTTATTAATATCTGGAATCTTAAGTATAGGGTCTTTCGAAAAGATACTTTTAATTTCATTAAACTTTTCCCGAGCTACGTCGGAAAGTTCAAGAGGTTCCTTCACAGACTTTTTAAGGAAGTCGGATAAGATGCCTGTAAGATCAGTAAGGTTCGGGATAAACCGTGCATAAAAATTTACAGAACCAAGAAAGCTACGCATGAGCTTTTTGGTTTTGGGGAATTTAAATTCTAATAAAGCTTTGATCTTACTGGGGAGAGGCTGCAGAGAGTTATTAGAAAGTATCAGTCCAAGATATCTAATCTTGTTATACCCAAGGAAGCATTTCTTCGGCTTGACAGTGAGGCCATGTGAGCGTAGCCTACGCAAAGCTGATGTTAATGTTTGGATATGTTCGCCCCACGTGGATGTCATTACGTAAATGTTATCAAAATAAACTGAACATTTGGCATATTACCCAAGACCTTTCTCATCAGTCTCACGTAGGTAGCACAGGCAGTTACCAAACCGAAGGGCATAGTTCTATATTGCATCAGTCCTTGGTGTGTAGGAAAAGCGGCGTACTGCTTAGAAGAAGGATCTAACATTACTTGATGATATGCCTGCGCAATATCAATCTCTGAAAAGAAAGAAGCATCATAAAATTTGTGTAGATCGCTATCTATTAAGGGCATAGGCTCAGCATCCCACCGAGTTATAGCATTAAGGCCTCTGAAGTCAATAGCAAGTCTATATGAATTATCCTCCTTCTTAACCATGACTACTGGTGAACAATATGAAGATACTGAAGGTTCAATGATCTTTAGTTTTAATAATTTGTCTACCTCTCGGTCAAATGCATCCCTAAGGTGAACTGGAACTGGGTATAATTTTCGTTTGATAGGATTGTCCGTCACTAAGTCAATCTTATGGACTACCATGGAGGTAACACCTGGAATATCAGTAAAGACGTCTGAAAAGTTACTCACACATTGATGTAGTTCATGTCTCTTATGGTCATCCAAAGATTCATTAATATTAATGTTGGTTGCGTCCAAGTGGTCAAAAGTCACCAAGTCATGTAGTTCTTCATCATAGTCTAAGTTAGAGGTGTCAATTATGCACACCTTACATTCTTCAGTTGTCTTATCAAGTTCGTGAGGAAAAACTAAGTCAAAGTTATTAAGGCAGTTAACCGAATTTCTTCGGTAATATTTCTTAAGGATGTTGATATGAATAAGCTTAGGTTTCCCCTTGACTTCTATGAGGTAGTCAACTTTCCCACAAATTTTTAATACTTTATATGGACCTTTCCATGCTTCTAATAATTTATTTGACTTGATCGGCAAAAGTACCAGAACTTCATCCCCTACGTTAAAACTTCTCCTCTGACTTTTGGAGTCAAAATAGGTTTTGTACTGGTCCATTGACAAGCTTAGGTTTTTCGAAACTATGTCAGAGGTCTCCTCAAGTTTAGATCTAAGGTCAAGGAGAAACTGATAAGAAGACTGAACCTCAGCATTTACCTTCTCATTAGTCCATAAGTCATGAAGGATGGACAATGGGCCTCTGGCCTGTCTACTATAGAGAAGTTCAAAAGGTGAAAACCCTGAAGAGTCACTGGGAACTTTCCTCATGGCAAACAAAGCACAGGGTAGGTAACGATGCCACTCCTTATGTTTAACGGAGCAATGTTTCCTTAAAATGGACTTGAGAATTGAATGCTGGCGCTCAATCCTCCCATTACAGCTGGGATGATAGGGTGTGGTGAAGAGAGGCTTCACTCCCAAAAGTTGGTATAGATGTTGCATTAAGTCAGATGTGAATTGTGTCCCACGGTCAGACAAAATTTCTCTAGGGATGCCCACTCTGGAGAAGATGGACAAAAGTGCTTCAGCCACCTCTGTAGTAGTTATGGTCTTTAAGGGAACGGCTTCAGGGAAACTCGAAGCATAATCAACTAATGTTAATATATATATATATGTCCCCCAGATGAAAGTGGAGATAAAGGACCAACGATGTCAGTAGCTACTCTTTCAAAAGGTACCGTAAAGATAGGCATTTTGACCATAGGTACTCGCCTGGTACCTCGGGAGGATGGCAGTTGGCAAACTTTACACGATCTACAATAGGTAGTGACATCTGAGGACATTTTTGTCCAAAAATAGGTTTCCCTAATTTTATTTAAGGTTTTATGATGCGAGAAATGTCCGGCCACTGGCAGGTCATGAGCCATTTTAAGAGCAGTCTCTCTGCATTGACTTGGAACAACTAAGATGGAATAGTCTGTCTCATCTGAATTTAATTTGAATACTGACTTGTACAAGATACCTTTTATATATTCAAATTTATATTAAAAGTTTTTCCTTCCTTTGGATAACTTGATTTTGTTTAGCGGCATTATGGCAATTCTGAAGAGAAGGGCAATTACGTTGTAACTCGACAAAGGAGTCCTTCGGTATGTCTAAAGGCTTAAAGTCAGGGAAAATCAAAGGATGGACAATAGGGGAAGCATGGGCTTTGGTCTGAGCCCTAGTCAAGACATTTATGGTATCGGAGGTGATATCTTCACTTTCATCTAACAAGTGAACCGGTGATCCTACTTCCTCGCTTTCGAGAGTAGCATCACTGGTTTTTAATCCCACATGAATATCGCGAGACATTGTCTCATCTGAACTTTCGAGGGGCTTCTCTGACTCTACAGGAAGAGGATCTGAAACACTTATATCCATCTTTGGTGATGAAAGGTCAACCTCAGAAGGAAGAATGGCACCTTTTACATTACCTATTAGTACGGAGCAAGAAGTGATGGGAGCTAGTACGGCTTCAGACCAACCTGTGAACCATTTAGACCTAATGTAACAACGGATGGTAGGAAAACTGTCCGTACGGCCCAAGTAGTCTGAAAGTATAGCAGAGGAATGAGTTTCTTTAAGGTTAGGGAACAGCTTATCAGAAATAACTATACATGTGCATCCAGTGTCTCGTAAAATGGTAGATACATTAAGTCCATTAACTGTTCCTGAACAGAAGGGTGCTTGGTCATTACAGTCTTTAAAACATCTTCCAACTTTTTCGACTTTCTTAGAAGGACAATCTGGACGTTTATGTCCCTTAACACCACATAAATGACAAACAGGAATAAAAGAAGTCATTTTACTTTCCACTAGAGGCTTTGATTTCTTAAGGTCTGATGAACCCTTGCAGTTAGGGTTCGATCCCTTTAGGTCTTTATAGGAATTGTGAGCCTCAGCATACAGGTCAGCAGCCTCAGCAACTTCCTCAGGTTTAATCAGGTTACGTTCTCTAATGAATCTTCGTATCTGGTGAGGAAGAGCTGTCAGGAACTGGTCAGCAACCATGAAGTCTCTAAGAGATTCATAACTACGATCAATTCCTGAACTCTCTATCCAAAAGTCGAGCAAACGAAAGAGTGTTACCTGTAACTGCTGAAAGTTCTGGCCAAGCTGTAAGGTGGCATACCTGAAATCTTTCCTGTAAAAATTAGAGGTTTTTTGATATGCTTTAAGGATTGCCTTCTTCGGTAGGTTATAATTGCATATGATATCCTGCGACAAAGTTGCATAGATATTCAAAGCTGTACCAGAAAATAACATTTCTAACCTGGTAGCCCATGTGTCAGCAGGCCATTCACAGAGGGTAGCGGTATTTTCAAACCTGATAATGTAAGAAGTTATGTCTTCCCCCTCTGTGAAGGGAGGTAAATTAGGTGTTGGAATATGTGTACTAGCTGCACGTTGTTCCATTACTCCTTCATCTAATTGCTGTTGTGAGAAAGTTATCTTTTTATTCTCTAATTCAAGACGAGCTTGTTCGAGCTCGTGATCCTTTGCTCTTTCCTCAAGTTCTCTTAATTTAACTTGTTCTTCACGTACTCTAGCTCTCTCCTCACGATCAAGTCTATCACACTCCTTTTTGTCTTCTCTCTCTCTTTCTAACTGTCTTTCTTGGATATCTCTCTCAATTCTCTCTCTCTCTCCTTTTTCTCTTCTCTTTCTCTTTCTGTCTTTCTTCTCTCTCAATTCTCTCTCTTTCAAGTCTTTCCTGGATCTTAGCACTAATGAAAGATTCTAAATTTTTCCCTGTTATTCCTAACTTACTTCCAGCATTCATCCAAAACTGGTATTCATCCATACTTGCAAGAATAACTTAAACTATCAGGGGAAATGAAACGGGTATTAAAGAAAACGGAGGGTTCAATTCCTGCTCCGCTCAAACTGTAAATAAACCAGAGGGCTCGATCCCTGCTTCAATTAAACAATATGTATTAATTAAAACGAAGGGTTCAATGCCGGCTCCGAGCAAACAGTAAGTAGAATGGGGTCCCTTGACCATCAAATCTTCTCACCAACAAATCAAGAGTGTCCTATGACAGTTCCCTTGATATAATAAAGAGCTCAATGAAACAAATTGTCACTGGAAAATCTCGGGTCCCTAGAGTCTAATCCTCCAAAGTGTTTCAAGCTTTCATATAAAAGTGGCAGAATTAAATATTATATCCTGCCTAACTTGACTTACAATAAACTGAGACTATAACAATCACCAAATCTTTTAAATACCTGTACTGTAGTCCTACCATAGAGAATGATTACTCAAGGCTGGTGGTAACCGTCTGTGGTATGCGGCGTTGAAGTTCCAATGGCAGATTCGAGATGGAGTTGAATCTTGATTCAGTAGAGTTGATCCTGGCAAGGTCGCCACTTGTGAAGGCTTACTCAGCTCTGTAATAACTTCAGACAGTATTACCAAAGCTGGCTCCTCCTCAGGAAAATTAATGAATAGAAAACGAAATAATAATTAACAAAGATAAACACTTCATTATTTATTAAAGCAAACATAAAACAAAAAAAAATGACAGGTACATCCTATTTGAAAGAAAAATGAAAAATTAAATGAATAAAATAGCATTTGAACTCAATGCTAATATATATATTGGGGTGTCTGGTGTTGGTGACACTTCGTGTTGCTGAAATCTTAGCCGTTGCTGATGTGGGGGAAGGGGGGGGGGTCGCAGGTGTTGGTGACCACCACCGGCTAGTTCTTCACAGAGTATCGCCGTGAGTATTCTATCCCGATGACAGGAAAGCAGGTTCTTTACCGCTGCAATGATGTGGGGTTACGTCCTGCAATTTCATACAGGTGCACAGGTAATTAAATCCAAAATGGGACGTCTCCAGTACGTTAGTCCGTCTCCATCAGTTTTGCTCGTTGATTGGCAGGTGACTCTCTCTGTCATTCAAGTTGGAAAGATAGACAGGTTACCCACTGCTTAAGAAATCACTCTCTATGATAAGTACAATACCTAAAAGATGTGGTGATTATCACAACAGTCAACCTAGAGCAAGACTGAAAGGACTAAGTTTATTATTTTTCAAAAGTGAAGCTTTCAATCAATAAATCCACTAGAATACAAGGCAGGCATGTACTTACAGTAGTGCTGGGAGCTGTGAGTCTAGTGATTACTGTTTGGACTGGAGCCCCACACGTCACCTTTCGGGGGGGGGGGAAGAAGGAGGGGAAGGGATAGTGGGAGCTAGACTGACACTACCTTAACAAGCAGCCGGCAGTCAAACTATCACTTTAGGGGTGGGGGAAAAAAGGTGGGAATAGCGGGAGCTTGACTTACCCTACCTTAACAAGTAGCCGGCAATGAAACTGTTGTTACTATATACTCCCTCGCTACTCCTGTCTATTGAACTTTTCCCTCACAGACCTCATCTTCACTAACAATGATGATCTGATAAGAAATGTCACCATATCAAAAACAATATACTCAGATCACAACATAATTGAGGTTCAGACATGTATGCGCGGAGCCCCAGACCGAAATAATGAGATTAGTCACGAGGGAGCATTCACCAAATTCAACTTCAATAACAAAAACATAAAGTGGGACCAAGTAAACCAAGTCCTAACCGATATAAGCTGGGAAGATATACTAAGCAACACAGACCCCAACTTATGCCTAGAACAGATTAACTTGGTGGCACTCGATGTATGCACAAGCCTTATTCCTCTAAGAAATAGGAGGAGTAGATGTAAAATAGAAAGAGACAGGCACTCCCTTTACAGGCGACGGAAAAGAATAACAGAGCGGCTAAAAGAGGTCAATATATCTGAAATGCATAGGGAGACACTGGTCAGAGAAACAGCAAGCATCGAACTTAAGCTAAAGGAATCTTACAGGAGTCAGGAATCGCGGGAAGAACTAAAAGCCATAAATGAAATCGAAAGAAACCCAAAGTATTTCTTCTCCTATGCCAAATCAAAGTCGAGAACAACGTCCAGTATTGGGCTCCTACTTAAACAAGATGGGTCCTGCACAGATGACAGCAAGGAAATGAGTGAGCTACTCAAGTCCCAATATGACTCAGTTTTTAGCAAGCCGCTAACCAGACTGAGTGTCGATGATCAAAATTAATTTTTTATGAGAGAGCTACAGAATTTGGTTAACACAAGCCTATCCGATGTTATCCTGACGCTAAATGACTTCGAACAGGCGATAAATGACATACCCATGCACTCTGTCCCAGGGCCAGACTCGTGGAACTCCGTGTTCATCAAGAACTGCAAGAAGCCCCTATCATGAGCCTTTACCATCCTATGGAGAGGGAGCATGGGCACAGGGGTCGTCCCACAGTTACTAAAAACAACAGACATAGCCCCACTACACAGAGGGGCCAGCAAAAGCAACAGCAAAGAACTACACACCGATAGCACTAACATCCCATATCATAAAAATCTTTGAAAGGGTCCTAAGAAGCAAGATCACCACCCATCTAGAAACCCATCAGTTACACAACCCTGGGCAACATGGGTTTAGAACAGGTCGCACCTGTCTGTCTCAACTATTGGATCACTACGACAAGGTCCTAGATGCACTAGAAGACAAAAAGAATACAGATGTAATATATACAGACTTTGCAAAAGCCTTCAACAAGTGTGACCATGGTGTAATAGCGCACAAAATGCGTGCTAAAGGAATAACAGGAAAAGTCGGTCGATGGATCTATAATTTCCTCACTAACAGAACACAGAGAGTAGTAGTCAACAGAGTAAAGTCCGAGGCAGCTACGGTGAAAAGCTTTGTCCCACAAGGCGCAGTACTCGCTCCCATCTTGTTCCTTATCCTCATATCTGACATAGACAAGGATGTCAGCCACAGCACCGTGTCTTCCTTTGCAGATGACACCCGAATCTGCATGGCAGTGTCTTCCATTGCAGACACTGCAAGGCTCCAGGCGGACATCAACCAAATCTTTCAGTGGGCTGCAGAAAACAATACGAAGTTCAACGATGAGAAATTTCAATTACTCAGATATGGTAAACACGAGGAAATTAAATCTTCATCAGAGTACAAAACAAATTCTGGCAACAAAATAGAGCGAAACACCAACGTCAAAGACTGGGAGTGATCATGTCGGAGGATCTCACCTTCAAGGACCATAACATTGTATCAATCGCATCTGCTAGAAAAATGACAGGATGGATAATGAGAACCTTCAAAACTAGAGAGGCCAAGCCCATGACACTCTTCAGGTCGCTTGTTCTATCTAGGCTGGAATATTGCTGCACACTAACAGCACCTTTCAAGGCAGGTGAAATTGCTGACCTAGAAAATGTACAGAGAACCATCATGGCGTGCATAACGGAGATAAAACACCTCAATTACTGGGAGCGCTTGATTTTCCTAAACCTGTATTCCCTGGAACGCAGGCGGGAGAGATACATGATTATATACACCTCAAAAATCCTAGAGGGACTAGCACCGAACATGCACACGAAAATATAGTCACCAACACACCATGACTCATCTGATGGTTAATATAGTAACCTAAACACCACGACTCACCTGTTGGTTAATATAGTCACCAACACACCATGACTCACCTTGTTGTTAATATAGTCACCAACACACAATGACTCACTTGCTGGTTAATCTAGTCACCAAAACACCATGACTCACCTGCTGGTTAATATAGTCACCAACACACCATGACTCACCTGCTGCTTAACATAGTCACCTAAACACCATGACTCACCTGCTGGTTAATATAGTCACCAACACACCATGACTCATCTGCTGGTTAATATAGTAACCTAAACACCATGACTCACCTGTTGGTTAATATAGTCACCAACACACCATGACTCACCTGCTGGTTAATATAGTCACCAACACACCATGACTCACCTGCTGCTTAACATAGTCATTTAAACACCATCACTCACTTGCTGGTTAATATAGTCACCAACACACCATGTCTCACCTGCTGGTTAATACAGTCACCAACACACCATGACTCATCTGCTGGTTAATATAGTAACCTAAACACCATGACTCACCTGTTGGTTAATATGGTCACCAACACACCACGACTCACCTGCTGGTTAATATAGTCACAAAAAACCATGAGTCACTTCCTGGTTAATATAGTCCGCAACACACCATGACTCACCTGCTGGTTAATATAGTCACCAACACACCATGACTCACCTGCTTGTTAATATAGTCACCAACACACCATGACTCACTTGCTGGTTAAACTAGTCACCAAAACACCATGGCTCACTTGCTTGTTAATATAGTAACCAACACACAAGGAGTCACTTGCTGGTTAATATAGTCACCAACAAATCATGACTCACTTTCTGCTTAATATAGTCACTTACACACAATGACTCACCTGCTGGTTAATATAGTCACCTAAATACAATGACTCACCTCCTGGTTAATATAGTCACCACCACACCATGACCCACATGCTGGTTAATATAGTCACCAACACACCATGATTCACTTGCTGGTTAATATAGTCACCTACACACAATGACTCACCTGCTGGTTAATATAGTCACCCACACACCACGACTCACCTGCTGGCCAAAATAGTCACAAACACACCATGACTCTCCTGCTGGTTAATATAGTCACCTACGCACCATGACTCACCTGCTGGTTTATATAGTCACCTAGACACCATGACTCACCTGCTGGTTAATATAGTCACCTACACACCATGTCTCACCTGCTGGTTAATATAGTAACCAAAACACCATGAGTCACTTGCTGGTTAATATAGTCACCTACACACGATGGCTCACATGCTGGTTATTATAGCCACCTACACACCATGACTCACCTGCTGGTTAATATAGTCCCCAACACACCATGACTCACCTGATGGTTAATATAGTCACCAACACACCATGACTCACCTGCTGGTTAATATAGTCACCTACACACAGTGACTCACCTGCTGGTTAATATAGTCACAAACACACCAAGACTCACCTGCTGGTTAATATAGTCACCTACGAACAATGACTCACCTGCTGATTAATATAGTCAACAACACACCATGACTCACCTGCTGGTTAAGTGCTGCAATATACAATTTTTCACATTTTATTTTTTTATGTCTTTATTTATTGAACGATCTTGATTAAAAAAATACACAGTCTCGTCTGACATGCCTAGAATCTGTGGTAAAAATTTCAGTGAAATCGTACAGAGGAAAGTGACAGGAATATTTGTCTACCAAATCTCCCCTTAATATAGCCACCAACACACCATGACTCACCTGCTTCTTAATATAGTCACCAACACACCATGACTCGCCTGCTGGTTAATATAGTCACCTAAACACCATGACTCCCGTGCTGGTTAATATAGTCACCAATGCACCATGACTCACCTGAGGGTTAATATAGTCACCAACACACTGTGACTCACCTGCTGGTTAATATACTCACCAACACACCATGACTCACTTGCTGGTTAAAGTAGTCAACAACACACCATGACTCACCTGCTGGTTGATATAGTCACCAACAGACCATGATTCACCTGCTGGTTTCCATAGTCACCAACACACCATTACACACTTGCTGGTTAATAAAGTCACAAACACACAATGACTCACCTGCTGGTTAATATAGTCACCAACACACCATGACTCACCTGCTGGTTAATATAGTCACAAACACACAATGACTCACCTGCTGGTTAATATAGTCTCCAAAACAACATGACTCACCTGCTGGTTAATACAATCACCATCTCCATGACTCACCTGCTGGTTAATATTGACACCAACACACCATGACTCACCTGCGGGCTAATATAGTCACCAACAAACCATGACTTACTTGCTGGTTAATACAGTCACAAACACACCATGACTCACCTGCTGGTTAATATAGTCACAAACACACAATGACTCACCTGCTGGTTAATATAATCACCAACACACCATGACTCACCTGCTGGTTAATATAGTCAAAAACACACCATCACTCACTTGCTGGTTAATATAGTCAACAACACACCATGACTCACCTGCTGCTTAACATAGTCACCTAAACACCATGACTCACCTGCTGGTTAATATAGTCACCAACACACCATGACTCATCTGCTGGTTAATATAGTAACCTAAACACCATGACTCACCTGTTGGTTAATATAGTCACCAACACACCATGACTCACCTGCTGGTTAATATAGTCACAAAAAAACCATGAGTCACTTCCTGGTTAATATAGTCCGCAACACACCATGACTCACCTGCTGGTTAATATAGTAACCAACACACAAGGAGTCACTTGCTGGTTAATATAGTCACCAACAAACCATGACTCACTTGCTGTTTAATATAGTCACCTACACACAATGACTCACCTGCTGGTTAATATAGTCACCTAAACACAATGACTCACCTGCTGGTTAATATAGTCACCAACACACCATGACTCACCTGCTGGTTAATATAGTCACCAACACACCATGACTCACTTGCTGGTTAATATAGTCACCAAAACACCATGACTCACCTGCTGGTTAATATAATCACCAACACACCATGACTCACCTGCTGGTTAATATAGTCAAAAACACACCATCACTCACTTGCTGGTTAATATAGTCATGAACACACTATGACTCACCTGCTGCTTAATATGGTCACCAACACACCATGACTCATCTGCTGGTTAATATAGCAACCTCAACACCTTGACTCACATGTTGGTTAATATAGTCACCAACACACCATGAGTCACCTGCTGGTTAATATACTCACATACACACCAGGACTCACCTGTTGGTTAATACAGACACCAACACACCATGACCCACATGCTGGTTAATATAGTCACCAACACACCATGACTCACCTGCTTGTTTATATTGTCACCTACACACCATGACTCACCTTCTGGTTAATACAATCACCAACACACCTTAACTCACGTGCTGGTTAATATAGTCACCAACACACCATGACTCACCTGCTGGTTAATATAGTCACCTACACACCATGTCTCACATGCTGGTTAATATATTCACCAAAACAAAATGAGTCACTTGCTGGTTAATATAGTCACCTACACACCATGACTCACCTGCTGGTTTATATAGTCACCAACACACCATGACTCACCTGCTGGTTAATATAGTCACCTACACACCATGTCTCACCTGCTGGTTAATATATTCACCAAAACGAAATGAGTCACTTGCTGGTTAATATAGTCACCTACACACCATGACTCACCTGCTGGTTATTATAGTCACCTACACACCATGACTCACCTGCTGGTTAATATAGTCCCCAACACACCATGATTCGAAGATTAAGACACTTATGCAGCGTATGGGAATCTTTTTTCAGGAAACGTTTCGCCACACAGTGGCTTCATCAGTCCAATACAAAGAGGAAGGCGTAAGGAGAGGAGGAGAATGAGGTAATCAGTCCCTCAACCTGGAGTCGATGTGTTCATTCCATCAATCTTGTAGAATGTACAGCATAGGGCCGTAGACGTGGCTTATATACTGTAGTGAGGTGAGGTGAAGCATGCGGAGGCGAGGTCATAGTGGTACCATCCACTAG